>NW_027492783.1:0-264821 GCF_021521415.1 Bidens hawaiensis
GCATTTGGCAGTCAAGGGTAAACTTTGACACCTCATCCGGCTTACAGCATCGATTGGGTGAAAGGGATAATGTAAAGCTGCACCGGAACTCCAGATGGACGCCACTTACCAAAAGCGTCACTGACATATTTGCTACTGAAGAGCTCCCATGGCCAAAGCCTCCAGTAATCCGACATCGTCACGATGCTGATCGGAGCAAGTACTGTGACTATCACAGAACAAAAGGCCACAACACTGAAGAATGCATAGACGTAAAAGACATGGTCGAAACATTCGTCAGAGATGGGACGCTCGCACACCTCGTGGCGAAATAAAAGCTAAGCAGGCAGGTGCGTGTGGAACCATGGCTGGGGTAAACATGAATAAAAAATCAGCTTCAATATGGAGACTACATGCTGCATAAAGAACGAGATCCCGAAACAGGTGCGTGTCGGCTCGATGGCACTCCTGTCCCAACATGGAAGGGAGTTCAATTACACAGTTTGCATGTAATCAATTCCAATTTGTACAGAAAAGGCCAAGAGCCACTTCTAATGGAAATGATTCTCTTTCAAACGTCGAAGCTGATGATTTACATTTATACTTTTGTACACACTAATATGCCGGTTTTCACCGCATAATTACAAAAAACGTCATTGCATGGGAAGGCGGTCCTACCCGCACGAACCCAAAAAGCATGATAAACCTTCACGCAGGTCAGTTGAAGGGGAAAAGTTACCATATGAAAGTGCTGGCCTATCCGCATGAATCATTCGAGGGAACTGCACCAACCTATCAACAACCGCGCGTGGGACAGTTCAAAATTCTTAAGAGGAAAAGGTAAACCTATACGCAGGTCAGATATGGGTAAAGTTATGCCATCCTACTAAGTGCAAGTGACGGGTCTACCCGCACAATCACGAAAGAGGAAGCAAAACTTCACACCTATTATCAGCCACGTTCAAAGGTTAACTTATCCTCAACAGGCAAACCTTCACGCAGGTCAGTTGAAGGAGTTCAATTATTCCATTAAATGAAAGTGCCGGTCTATCCGCACGAATCATGAAAGGAAGATGAACACTAACCTATCAACAACCGCGCGTCGAACGGTTAAAAACTATCCAACACTGGTGACGGCATTCACATTACGTGAAGTCGTTGCAAGGGAGGCGGTCTTACACCCGCACGAACCCAATAACGTGGCAAACCTTCACGCAGGTCAGTTGAAGGAGTTCAATTATTCCATTAAATGAAAGTGCCGGTCTATCCGCACGAATCATGAAAGGAAGATGAACACTAACCTATCGACAGCCGCGCGTCGAACGGTTCAAAACAAAATTCTTAAAAAGGTAAGAAAAACCTACACGCAGGTCAGGTATGGGTAAAAGTTTTGCCATCCTACCAAGTGCAAGTGACGGTTCTACCCGCGCTATCACGAAAGAGGAAGCAAAACTTCACACCTATTATCAACCACGTTCAAAGGTTAACTTATCCTCAAAAAGTAAGAAAAACCTACACGCAGGTTAGATAAAAGTTAAAGTTTAGCCATCCTACCAAGTGCAAGTGACGGTTCTACCCGCACAATCACGAAGGAGGAAGCGAAACTTTAACCCACTATCAACCACGTTCGAAGGTTCTTATTCTAAACACTTGGAAAATTGCTATTTTAAACTAAGTATGCAAGTCATAAGTTTATAAAGCAAAGAATCCAATGAAAGGAATAACAATCGTATATTTCAATGATATATTACAACAGTGGCCGGGTAACTACCCGCCTAAAAGAAATCTATACAAAGCTAAGTCTATCCTAGCAGTGGGAAGGGATCTTCAGGATCAGGCTTCAGGGCCACCTCCGCTTGGACCAGCACCGTCAGAGCGCGGCTGCCCAAGGAAAGCCTTAAGGATGTTTAGCCCATCATCAGCAGCAGCAGCTTCGTTCACCTTCTCCACCACTGGATGCGGGAAGGCAGCGTACTGGTTCACAGCTTGGTCATAAGCAGCTTCAGTATTAACATTGAATAAAGGGAAGTTGGAGGGCGGAAAGCCTCTCTCAGCAAACCCTAGACCAAGCAGGAAGCCAGTCTTCTCCCCATCCTCATGAGAAGCGTTGAGGGCTGTGCTCATCGCATCGTCATAAGAGGTCTCCGAAAGGACCCGACGCACAACCTACAAGAGAATACAAGTTAGAACATTTTCTAATTACGAGCAGAAAGCGTAAAGAAAAAGTTAAAGATACCTGAGGCAACGCTTCTCGAAGCAGCCATTGGAGGGTAGCTTGACTTTCTTTGTAAGCACGTTCGGCTCCGCTCTTATCAAGGTTGGCAAGTTGAACTTCCTTGGCGGCAGCCTCTTCGACGCTTTTGAGTTTCCTTTCAGTGCGGTCAAGCACCCCCCTCTGGTCAAGGATCTCCTGCAGCTTCTTGGCATCTTCCATTGCCAAGGCGTCATGAGCATGCTGAAGAGCCTTTAATTTGCATTTAAGCTGCTCATTCTCTTCGCGAAGCGGCTCAGCAACAGCTTCAGCCTTGGCAGCCCTCTCAGTTGAGTTTCGCGCAGTCTCCTTGGCCAGCCGAAGCTGTTCATTCACAGCTTGGGCAGCCTTGGAGCGGGCCTCGAGTCGCGCCTGGACTTCAACCTCGAGGGCCTTGAATGCCTTCTCCTTCTCGGCTGCGGCAGCGGCCAACTGCCGGTTCTCCTCCCGAAGAGCCCGCGCTTCAGATACATCTTTGGCGCGAGCTGCTTTTAACTTGTCGTTTTCACGACAAAGCAGCTCGACGCGGGGCTGCGTCCGGGCCTGGAGAACCCGAAGCTCATTGGTTAGCCTACCCTCCTGGTAGCTAGCCATGGCTTCCCCCAACGCACCATGGGGAGCAGCGTGGCGAGCCCAGTCCACGCACTCCACAGGGGTACGAAGGGTTGTTCCTCGGCGTATGTTCCATCTTGGAACATACACTTCATTGGAATCCGACACTGCAAAAGAAGCAAAGGCAGTTAGGAAAAGATGACAAAAATATACAAAGGAAAAAGAACCCTACGTACCTGTAGGGTCAATAACAGGCCGATAGCCGCCAAACCCATCACCTGAACCTAAAGGAAATCCATCCAACAGGTCAGGCAGACGGGAAGGTGGCATAGATCGGCGGGAAGCCCGGCGCGTACCTGATGGTCCGGCCGTCGGTGCCGGTGGCGCAGGTATAGTGGCAGCCGCTGTGGTAGCCATTGTTGGCGTCGCCTCCTCAGCAACAGTAACCGCCGGCTCCGTGAAAGATGCTGTAAAAATTGCACTCACGGCCGGCGGAGACACCTTCTCAGCTGGAACAGCCTTAGGAAGGCTGGAACCAACGGAAGCAGGCGCAGACGCCTGGGTCGACGCCTCGGGAAGGCTGACCGAGCCTTCCCTCATTGGCGGAGGAATACTTGCTCCAACTCCACCCTGGAATGCGTCAACATCCACACCTGCACAAGCAAAAGTGTTAGAAAAATTTATTTGAAACAACAAATCTAGACAAGAATTATGGGGGCACTTACGGGGTTTCTTGAGCTTGAACGTACGGACGAGCGGGGGCGAACCCGATGGAGCCGGCCTCTTGACACCGGTAACCGTCGTCGTCGCTACAGCCTCCGGAGCGGTGGTCTCCTCACCACCGGGCTCCCCCGCCACCTCTGCACTATCTGACTCCGAGTCAGATAGGACTACCGGGTCGGCCGTAGAGGCCACCTTCTCCTTGCCTTTCCCGACGGCAGCCTTTTTCTTCCGCACCAGTGGAGGACCTTCTGCGGATTCCTCAGAAGAAGAAATGTCAACTCCAGCAGCAGGCACAGCATTGAGAGGTTCAGGGTAGAAGATAGGCTTACCTGGCCGTCGGTGGCTCAGGATCTCTTGGCCTGGCGGGTAAACCTCCACGAACCGACCCGCGGTCTGCTCTAAGATGGGCAACTCGTTCTCGTCCAGAGCACGAGTACCCATCCGCGCGGGACCATCTTCCTCCCGCGGGTTCAGGAGCGACTGAAGATCGTTCCCCTCTGAAATCAACAAGAAAGTTAGAAAAAATCGAAGTCAGCAAAATGAAACAAGACGTACCATAAGGGACAGAGTTCGAACCATATTCAAGGACGATCGGAGCCTTATCCGCATTCGCCGCCTTCCACACCCGGCTCATCCCCAGCATCACCATCGCCGACTCCGGAAAACGGAAAACCGGGGAATGGACCCGGGATATCTTCGAGAACCATTCCGCCTCCTCGTAGTTGAGGGCGGGAAGGTTCGGAAGCGCCTGGCCATTCTTGAACTTCATGGCGATGGGGATGGCGCGAGCGGATATGAAGAAGAACTCTCTTCTCCACGAGCGAAGACTCCGCTCGGTGGTACAAATCTTTAAACCCTTGATACGGGTTGTAAGAGTGTACCACCCCTGGATGCACCTCCAAGTGTAGAAGGTCATCAGACGGTCAACGAGGGGCTCAAGGCCCAGTATCCGGCACACCCACTCAAAGTGCCGGACCTTGGCAATGGCCATGGGGTGCACCTCTGTCAGGTGCACACCGTGCCTCTCCAGAACACGGTACACAAACTTTGTCAACGGAAACCTAAGGTTTCCGTAGACAAAGAATGCAGCATAAACCCCGATCTTGCCACTAGGGGCATCGTACACAGTATGGTGGGGTTCAGGAAACTCAGGCTCGAGAGACTCGAGCATGAACTTCCTGACGATATACTGGTACAGATCGACAGGAAGAGAGCACTGGCATTCGCCAGCAGTCTTCTGGTCATCAGCATCATGAGAAGGCATAGTGGAAGAAAGATGAAAAGAGATTTCAGGGTAATGCTTTACTGAACAGAAAAATTCACCGGAAATTACTTGAGAAGAAGAGATGAAAGTGAAAAGTGTGAATTGCAAATAACCCTCTCCCCCTTTATATACTAATCGCAATTAATGCGGTGAATTTAATGCGAAGGAGAGAGAAATCGAAGGTGCAATGAAACTATGACACGTGGCAAAAAGCAGACTGGCAACAGCTGTTGACAGGACGTGTGCCAGTAATTTCGCGGCCACGCGCCCGAAAAATCGCGCCCACGCGCCTGAAAAAGCGTCTGGAATGACCATATAATGTCACGTCACCATAACTTCCTGCACGTCCTGACAGTCAGAAGAAACCGTCGCGCGACGTTTCAGAGGTTTGGACTGTTCCTATCTTTCCACCAACCTTTCGAATTTCAAAATTCAAAATTTAAAAAGAAGCGGGAAAGTACCCCCTTACCTTGGCAAACAAGTAACCATAAGACGGATGCGGGTACAGTGTTAAGGCAAAACCCTTCACATACCTAGCACCCGCAGGGAATTGAAGCCAAGAAAACCTTGGCGAACAAGTAACCATAAGACGGATGCGGGTACAGTGTAAAGGCAAAACCCTTCACATACCTAGCACCCGCAGGGAATTGAAGCCAAGAAAACCTTGGCGAACAAGTAACCATAAGACGGATGCGGGTACAGTGTTAAGGCAAAACCCTTCACATACCTAGCACCCGCAGGGAATTGAAGCCAAGTACCTCGGCAACCAAGTAACTATAAGACAGGTGCGGGTACAGTGTAAAGGCAAAACCCTTCACATACCTAGCACCCGCAGGGAATTGACGCCAGGAATACCTTGGAAGTAAAGTAACCGTAAGACGAGCGCAGGTACAGTGTTAAGGCAAAACCCTTCACATACCTAGCGCTCCGCTGGGAATTGAAACCAAGAAGGATCTTCTGGGCAATGCTTGCGGAAAAGGAAATAACATCCCCGCATAGCGGGAACGTCGAGAACTACGTTGTATAAAGCTCCAGGATGGAATTGGTGGTTTTAACATAATTGATCACTATGTTCAAAACTACCAAAACCTCATGGAGAATCCACACAACTGGGACTCAATGCTCCTGACTTGCGAGGAGGTTACAGACCTACCCGCATCATACCCAAAGACCAAGCAGGAAACTCGGGCATTTCTGCAAGTGACAAGGACTTCCCATGGAAAACCTTACAAAACCCTTTTCAAAACCCCTTTTAAGTCCAAAAGTTCACCTCACTTTATTAAACACGCATGAGAAGAACATTGGACTGGGGGGACTTGAAGAGGTAGGTCCCAGCAGAGCCCAGTTGGACCCGCAAGACTCACCTTAAACAGGGACGTCTGCGCAGAGACCAACTGGATCCGCAGGACCAACCATGCTCAGAGAAGTGACGTCCTTACGCGCAGTATGCAAGCTGGTCCCGCAGGAAATGCCTCCCATGGTGAAGGACTCCGCCTGTTCCCGCAGCCTCGGATACAAGCCATGAGTGAAGGCCACCCGCGCAGCATGGCTACACGCACTAGGCACTTAACTCTCCCCAGTGTCACCTGAAGGAATGAGCAAAGGCGGGAGGGGGAAAACTCCCGCCTAAATGAGCCAGTCCGTATGATGGAGGATCTTTTGTGTGATACCTGACGAGGTACAGACAAAAGATCTGACCAAGAATGCGACAGCTCACTGACAGCAGCATGGCAGACAGCACGCCACAGCACTGTGACCAATAGCCGCCGCCTACCCACCAACTCCTGCCATACCACGTGCCTAGCCTGTTGTTGGCAGAAGAGGAAGAGTGCACGACACGCCTGCTCTGTGTCAGCCGCTACCTATCCACCACTCACAGGCAGGGCACGTGCATAGGTTACAGTTGGTAGCGTGTTGGGCCGGCTAAACCCCTTGGAAACCTACCTTCGGCTATAAATACCCCAAATGGTATGACCATCTCATCTTATCATATTATCATCATATATACCTGATATCTGCTCTAGCAATCTCTTAATATACTTTTATATTTAAAGAGCAATCTAGTCTGATTCTCACGCCGGAGGGTGGTCACAAGGAGGAACCCCCCCTTCTCAGTGACGAGCTCACGGTGTCTGTTTTGCAGGTTATCAGAAGAACCATCTTCCAAGGGTCTAACCCCTCGTGGGAAACAGCTCTCCAACCCCTAGGTTACCAGTAATCGGTCGTGGGTTCGAGTGGTGTTTCTTCAGAGGGAGATTGGTCTTCTGTGCCCATGACGCCATTGGCCGAAGCACGGAAGCAGAGTCCCATAAGGGAGGAACATGGCTAGCTAAGTAGTGGTGGTTGATAAGATAAGTCATCTCCTGCCATTCATTTGCCCAGGCACAGTATTCTTGTGATGATAGCTTCAATTGGAGACCCATCACGCATGACTACACGCTGACTTTAAGCATATCAATAGGTGGGGGAAAAACTGAAAAACTAAAAAAAAAGGGTCAAGTGCGACTACACGCTAAATCGCAACTACTCATAATCTCACCCTATAATTCGCAAATTCCTCTCACATAATTTTAAGGGATGGGTTGAGAATACTCTAAATGACAACAAACAAACATTAACAACGATATTTATTAACAAACGAATACAAACAAAAAATATATTTGGAAATAAATAATCTCAACTTTTGTGTATTGGCCGATAATAATCACAAATTTAAAAAACACCATCAGCAGTTTCAACTTTCAACTATTTTTGTTTCAATAGACCTCCGTTAAAAAACAATTAATGTTGTTAAGTTCTTTTCCGAGTTTCAAACCGATGTTTTAGGGCTTTTGATCGGAAGAACGATATGATTCGACTCATGTAAACTTATCTCGAAACGATGATTCAATGACTTGAATTTTGTTAATTGGAAGTTCAAACACCCGAATTGAAACATTGTTTCGTCGCCCTAAAACATATCGTTCTTCCGATCAAAAGCCCTAAAACATCGGTTTGAAACTCGGAAAAGAATTTAACAACGTTAAGTGTTTTTAAACGGAGGTCCATTGAAACAAAAATAGTTGAAAGTTGGACCGCTGGTAGTGATTTATAATGTTAGGATTATTATTGACAATACACAAAAGTTGCGATTGTTTATTTCCAATTTACCAAAATAGATCTATAACTTTGAGGGGGGTTCATGTGCAATATGGACATAACTTGGGGGACATAACTAAAGTACTGTCCGATGATGTTTTCATATAGACCCGAAGCTCACGGACTACGTTCAATTCAAACTAACCCGTCTTTCACTGTCCACCCTTGAAGTTATTATTATATATATGTACGTACACACATGCATTTTACACCATCAACTACAACTTTTTATTCATAAAAATCTCTTTCTTTCTTTCGTTACACTAAGCATGGCAAAGATCAAGATCGGAATCAACGGTTAATTTCTCATCCTTCACCTTGTGTTCTTCCTCGTCCGATGATCATCGATATCCGATTTGTTTCGTCTGATTTTTATTTTATTTTTTTTTTAATTTGGTTGCCTAGGATTTGGAAGAATCGGCCGGTTGGTCGCTAGAGTTGCTCTACAAAGCGATGATATTGAACTTGTTGCCGTGAACGATCCGTTCATCACCACTGACTACATGGTGTGTTTCTCAGGCGTTTATGGATAATATTACACGGGTTAAATAATGAAAGAAATGTTCTGTTTATAAAAATGTTTTATGAACAAACTTATTTTTATTTATCTTTTTTTATTTTTTTGTAATGAAAAACGTTTTGTAAACGGAATTATAGAAATCGTTATTATTTAATAAGAAAGATAGACGGAAAGAAAATGTGAGCATGCACATGTGACACTTGGCAAAAAGTTACTTTTTTTATTATGTAGTATAGATACAGATAAATAGATAAATACAACATTATCCTCTAGAATTAACATATCGAAGCAATTTTTTATGTGAATTTTACTCGCAATGTGTCTATTGGTTAAACTTAATGTGAGTTTAAATCGGTAATTGATTCAATCAAATTATGCAGAAGCTGAAATTGTCATCTTAGATTAGTAAGAATACTCATATATTAATTATATATGTTAATGCTTAAGATGATGATTGTTTGTTAATGTATACCTTTTTTTTCAGATTTACATGTTCAAATATGACAGTGTTCATGGCCAATACAAAAAGGATGAAATCAAAGTTAAGGATTCAAAGTCTCTTCTCTTTGGTGACAAACCTGTTAGCGTTTTTGGCATGAGGTAAGTTTGATTCGATTCGGTTCAGTTCTCACTAAACATGAAACAAATTATATTAAATCTAAGTAGTTAATGCGAAAAATATCGGATATTGGTCTATGACCAATATTTGAGATATCATTTATCATTTGGGTTATCGGTAATTTTAATATCATGCAAAATTTATATATGTGACAATTTAACATTAACAATTCAATATATTATCCTGACATTAACAAATTAACCTTTTGCAACTTGCAAAACACTAAAACTGTAACACGTAGGAACTTATTAATTAAGAATTAAAATACTAACATTAAACACTACAATTGAGAATTAAGACTTAAAACACTGATATCGGTAATATCGGTCCAACATCGGTCAAATATCAGTCAATATCGCTGATAATACCGGGACCAATATTATGACCGATATTTTGCTAAGGGACTGATAACCTATCACCAATATATTAGTGATATATCAGCGATATCGGCTGCATAGTATCAAAATTATTAATACTATTAAACTAAATATCGACTGCATAGTATCAAAATTATTAATAATATTAAACTAATTTGCAGGAACCCTGAGGAAATCCCATGGGGTGAAGCCGGGGCCGAATATGTTGTCGAATCGACTGGTGTGTTCACCGATAAAGAGAAAGCTTCTGCACACTTGAAGGTTATTAATGTTAAATTATTCGCTTATTGCAAGTTTGATGCAGTTAAAAAAAATATTAATAATAATGTTTAATTGTTGATTAGGGAGGTGCAAAGAAGGTTGTGATCTCAGCTCCAAGTGCAGATGCTCCAATGTTTGTTATGGGTGTAAATGAAAAAGAGTACAAATCTGATATCACCATTGTCTCTAATGCCAGTTGTACCACCAATTGTCTTGCTCCATTGGCAAAGGTTAGATACATTACTAGGATATCGACCCGTGTGACACACGGGTGGAAAATATTTCAAACGTCATATATATGTAGATATCATAAGAATTCTTTACCGTGTTCTCTCAAAACCACAAGATGTAGGAAAAATATGTATTAATGGTGAAATGAGAAGTGGAATGAGAAACTGTATAAATATTCAAATAATTGAATTGCTAAAATAATAGTCATATTAAAAAAGGGAACAAAAATCAGTTATAAATAATTAATTGTGGTCAAAATCGGGTTTCAAATCATTTGAAAGGAAATAGTTGGTTATAATTATAGAATTAATTAATTAGTGAGGTGATGATTCTAGAAAACATAATTAGTGAATTATGTGGTAATTCTATATATGGAAACCAGATGACTTAAAAGCCTAAGTGGACATGCTAGTTGAAGACCATGTGAATATCTTGTATTGCTTTAATAGTACAGTAAGATTTGTAACATATTTGTCACATTTTGTTAATTGATTTATAAAGTTTAATGTTCTTGGAATTATAATATAGGTCATTCATGACAAATTTGGCATTATTGAAGGCCTTATGACCACTGTTCACTCCATCACAGGTTAACATATCTTTTATTCATTTTCATAACATATAGTGTAGTCTTATAGTTCATAGTATCAATGTATTATGTATCATACTAACTTTTTTTTTAAAATGTTCAGCAACTCAAAAAACTGTTGATGGACCATCAATGAAGGATTGGAGAGGCGGAAGAGCCGCTTCTTTTAATATTATTCCGAGTAGCACTGGCGCTGCTAAGGTACTAGCGTGTACGATTATGAAGATTATGAAGTTTTATTTACGTATGTATCATAACTATTTTTTTTTGAAGGCTGTGGGAAAAGTCCTTCCTGCCCTTAACGGGAAACTGACAGGGATGTCGTTCCGTGTCCCCACGGTTGATGTATCAGTGGTTGACTTGACTGCTCGGCTCGAGAAGCCTGCTTCATATGATGATATCAAGGCTGCTATCAAGTAAAATCATCTGAATACTTCATAATGTTATGAATGATATTTTAACTTTAAAGTTTCGGTGTTTGGATTAGTGGTAAATGTTATGTTGTGCAGAGCTGAGGCGGAGGGAACTTTGAAGGGAATCCTAGGATACACCGAGGATGATGTTGTGTCTACGGATTTTGTGGGTGACTCGAGGTCTAGCATATTTGATGCAAAGGCGGGTATTGCTTTGAATAACAACTTTGTAAAACTTGTGTCTTGGTATGACAACGAATGGGGATACAGTAACCGTGTTGTTGACTTGATCCGTCATATGGCTAAGTCTTGAGCTGTTGGTGATGCTCGAGTTACCACGATTGCGTGCCGATTGATTTAGCTTCATGGTCATGAAGTTGTTTGCGGAATAATTAAGAGATATAGTTTGGTTTTTTACATTTTGGAACAAACACTCTTGTTCACAATTTTGATAAATGCAATGGTTTATTTACTTATATTAATATTACTTTTATGAATGATGAATAACGAAAAGTTACAAGTGTTTTCGAATTATGCTTCTAATCAAACACTCATATGATAGCCTAATCATGTTAATATATGCTTTGTATGTTAATTTTGATAATTGGCTTAAAGTCCATATCTATTAATGTTAAACGTGTCCAACACCAAATCAGATTGAAGTCTCCTAATATCTCGAAGGATATTTAATATAATAATTAGTTTATTATTATAAGATAAATTAGTCTTATTTTATAGAATCATATTTGTTTTAGATTCAAATTCTATATTTGAGTTAGTATAGGATTAGGAACCATGGGTTTATATATACCCTAGGTTCAATGTATTAGATAATTATTAAGTTTTTCTCGTTTGTCGTTTTCTTAATAAAAGAGTCGTGTGTTGATCAAATCTCGTGTTTGTGTTATTGATTCACTTGCTCAAATTTTAACAATTAATGCACAAAGTTGATTAGCATTTAACACCGTTAACACCACTGTCACAGCATGACCACCACCGTTGCCACCTGACTACCACCATGTCTCGTCGCTGTCAGTCTGTCACCGTTACCATTTTTATTTTGATAAACTTCCTTTATTCTGAGGTAGGGCATTTTTATCATTTGCATTTCAATCATGCGGTTTATTTTTACCAAACAACATAACATAATACTTCATTTTATTCTCACAAGATAAATGAATGGTAGTGATTCATTTCATCGTTTTTAATCAAAATTTTGTACCAATAGTCACTTCTTGATACGAAAGCCTAAAGTAATAATCAAGTTTTAGATCAAAACTTATGTTGTATTTGATAATATATCAACATAATAAGTTAATCACTAAAGATTGGATATATAAGACAAAGTGTTGATGTGTTTTTTTTATTGTTTGCTTTTACTTCATCTTTCACATTCTTACTAGATGGATCATCCAATATTTTACTTTCTTCACCTATGTTTTATTAAAACAAACTCACTTTAGGCTTGTAAAGTTAAAAGACTTGCTGATCAATTTCTAATCTTTGTTAAATGCTCCATTTTCTTTAAATGGTCACTTCTTCTATAAATGGTAGAGCTTTGCCTTTGTTATAAACGGATTTTGATTTCAAAATTTCTGTAAAAATCTGAAAGTGTGGAAATAAATTATGATTTATTTTGTATTGTGTACCCTCTTTAAGTTGAAGATATTTATTGTCACGTTGTTAATGAGATATCATGATGCACTCATATAAGGTTTATCACATCATTATATATTGGGGTAATATAAAGTTGTATCAAAACTCACCACAAGAGTGATATAAAGTTTAAACCTTGCAAAGTTACTTTATATACACGTATGTGCGTGAACTCATTACAATATTTACTCAAAACTTACAACGTGGGACTTAGATACACTGTTAAGTTGGACACACCAAAATCATTACATACAGTATATCAAACTTACAGTCTATCAATGTCTTTTAACATGATGTTATAATTAGCATGTGCATTGCATGTCACTTAAGTTTCGGGATGCAAATAGTTGTAACGAATCATCCCTTTTATCTAGATGTATCGTTGTAAATGTTTCAACACATTTATCGTTAAAAAAAAGGTGTGGCCAGTTTTATATGTATTAAAATTTTTAAAAGTATTTTTTTTATATAAAGAAACATAGATATTACATCAACATAGCAGGTAGGCGGGCAACAAGCTGCGCCGCCACCCCTTTCTGAATTGCAAACCTTAACCTGCTAAAGACATACCCCTGCCCCTTTGGAGTCGACACATTGCTATGCACAACCCGTTGGACCCTGGTTAGGAAACGGATAACTTCCGGTGCCAAGGAGCCAAAGGTATCAAAAGCCAGAGGGACAAAAACATGTTGGTTCTGTTCGCAGGCTTTAGCATGTTTCTCCACCTTCTTCGTTTCAGCCCTTTTCATTGCTTACCCAGCTACAAACTCATTATCCCTCAAACCAGCTAAAGGAGATACCCCTATGAGGTCAACACAAGCATGTTTTCCCCCGGCCCAGCCAAAGACGAGCAAATCTGCCGGTCGTAGAGCGGATCTCCCTTCCGTGGTAAGGAGGTTTACGGGGGCTTCCTTTTTAGCTGATATCCCGGCTCGCCTTAAGATGTCCCAAAGAACATCCCGCACCCAATCATGTCGGTATTTGAACCCAGACATCTCCTTGCAATGAACCGCATGCTCTCCGAATTTATCCAGGCAAGCCTTACGGCAGATCGGACATGTTTCGTCTTCTGGGTACATTGAAACCATCAAACGGTACTTAAGAATGGACCTATACTCGACCGCAGACATGCTTTGGCCCAAGCCATCAATCGGGATAACGGTCAGAAAATCTTGGGCATGAGGACCTTGTAAGCATTCAATAACCACTTTCTGTCGGGGGGACAATCCAAAAACTTCTCCCAGGCTCTGAGCGATTTTGCCAAAAAGGGCATTCGCCAAAGTTTTTTTAGGCTTTGGTGGGGCGGTGTCCTTATTAGAGAAACCGCCAATGTCAAAGTCTGGGAGAGCGCCATTTAGGCGTTCCAGCGCCTGCACGTAGTCTGAGTCCAGATCGACAACTCCGCTATTCCTTAAGATGTGATTCTGTAGCATCCAAGACTGAGCCCTCGACGCTACAAAAGCGTAAACCCCAACATCAAGAGCCGAAAGAAGGCCTAAACCCCCCAAGCGCATCGGTAAAGATGCAAGTCGCCACTGAAGATCACCAAAGAACGGGCCTCCACATACAACTATGTCTTCGATGGCTTCTCGAAGCCCCTTATCAAAACAGGATACCGCATCATCCATCATATGGGGGTGGCATGTTCGTAACCTAAAAAGCAACTTAGCAACCTCCATGCAAGACCTAAGCAGGAGGAGTTCGCTCTGGGGATCCCTAAGGCAAAGTAAGAGTTTCATAAGATTAACCGCACGAGATTAGTGGTGCAAACGAGCCGAGCTGAGCCCGAGCTCGACCAGGCTCGAGCTCGGCTCGTTTAACTTACACAGAGCTCGAGCTCGGCTCGTTTCAAGCTCTATTTTCAAAGCTCAAGCTCGGCTCGTGAGTAGATTTTCAAGTTCGAGCTCGGCTCGGGCTCGGCTCATTTACCATTTATTTGTTAATTTTTAAATAATATAATTGTTTTTATATATTATTATCTATTATAATTTTCTGTATAAAATAATATATATATATATATATATTATTTAGTTATTTTTATTTATTTTTTATAAAAATATATATTAACAATATATATATATATATATTAATTAATAATTATTAAATATATAATTTAAAAAATTATATAAATGGCAGGCTCGTTTAGGCTCGCGAGCCGGCTCGAGCTCGATAGGTGAAGCTCGGGCTCAGACTCGTTTATTAAACGAGCTTACTTTTAGGCTTGAGCTCGGGCTCGGGCTCGATTAAGCTCGGCTCGTTCGAGCTTTTTAACGAGCCGATCCCGAGTAGCTCGCGAGCAGCTCGGCTCGTTTGCACCCCTACAAGAGATGTTCTCCGCCTCGCCAACTCCTTAATAAAGTAGGGATCTCGACTAACAGCCCCTCCAAGGAGCTTTACCCCTTTCTCTGGTCTACCAATCCCACTAGGGAAAATCCCATCTTTAACTTTCACTACATTACACGTTGGCCATAATTTCATTACCAAATCAATCAACAATCATTTAATGAAATACACTTACTAAGGGTAATGGGGTTTGGTTGAGCCTCAGGTGAGCCAAGCAAAACCCGACACGTAGGCGATGACATGGCACTGGATCAAGCCCCTCAACCAAGCCTCAAAGGGTGTAGTGGTCAGGTGATCCGGGTTTTAATCCAGTTATTTATTTATTTTAAATATTAATTTTAATATTAATATTAAATTTAATATTCTTCTTCACAGAAAACTCAACCAGGCGATCTTCTTCTTCACCTTCCCGGACCACCGCCGCCGGACCACCGATCACACCACCACCACCAACACCGATCTTCTTCTTCACCTTCACCGATCACACCACCATCACCGATCACCGGACCACCGCCGTCGTCTCTCACCGGACCACCGATCACACCACCACCACCAACACCGATCTTCTTCTTCACCTTCACCGATCACACCACCAACACCGATCACCGGACCACCGCCGTCGTCTCTCACCGGACCACCGATCACACCACCACCACCAACACCGATCTTCTTCTTCACCTTCACCGATCACACCACCAACACCGATCACCGGACCACCGCCGTCGTCTCTCACCGGACCACCGATCACACCACCACCACCAACACCGATCTTCTTCTTCACCTTCACCGATCACACCACCACCGATCCAAAAACATACACTCTCTCTCTCTCTCAAAAACCCAATCGCACTTTCTCTCTCTACATCCTCATTCTTGCGCCTCGTGGTCCGGCTCGCCCCTGCCAACCGCGCCGTCGCTCACGCAAGGGTGGTAATGGTGTGCGCGAGCCACGTTTGCAGCCACCTGGATCAACCCCCCCCCCCCCCCCCCCACCCACCCTCCGCGCCCCATTACCCAAAGTCTAAGAAAACATCTACACACTACAAGAAGTAGCAAACACATGTGATGATGTGAACATGCCATTCGTTATCACGTGAACTTATAATCTCCAAAAGCTTTATGTTTTAAGTTGAAAATCACAAGCATGATCACATAGCGATGAGTTTGGAACATTACATGTGTATCCGTACCCGTACATACATCCGATTGTACTCGTACCAAAAATCAATAAAAACATGTACCAATACTTGTACCAAATTTTTCGGTATGGTATGGGTATTTCGGTACAATACCCGTTTTTGTACCACTTTGCTTTTTTATTTCCAAATCTTCGACGATCTTGAAACCGATACCGGTGCCAGTAACAAACAACCAGAATTAGTCCGGCTATCGGTACTTGCACAGGTTCGTGACGGGTACCAAATTAGTACATGTATCAAATTGGCCGTCAATTTAATGATAAGACAGTATTGAAGCTAATTCGGTTGCCGACTTTAAGTGATTTGTTAGTTGGCTCGAGTATTGGATGTTATATTATTTAATTTTGAAGAAACGTTTGGTACTTAGTTCAATAATAACATGATGGTTAGAGAACTTATTTTATATATTAAATATGAAGAATCTCAATTAAACCCGTGTATACTCCAAACATGTACAAAAGACCAAATGTACCTGATTGTAGATGTACCAAAATTCAATAAAAATGAGTACCAATGCCCATACCAAATATGCTAAATCGGTACGGGTACAGGTATATACGGATACGAGTACGGGTGTTTAGGACAAAATGCTCGTCCCTATGATCACACAACAAATATCAAATTTAAATGTGAAATTGAATATAAAAATCAATAAGATAAATACATTATTTATCAGTTTCAGATTGTAACAACTAGATGATTCATTCAAAACCTAACCTAATACAAACTCTATAGAAGATTCATATTTATTAAACCACTACTGATCACTTGCAGGTTTATTCAAATTAGCTAATCTAGCACACGCGCGTTTATATCATCTGCGCGCTGCTTAACGAGAAGGATTAACCCCTAAAAGCATCCGGCTATCGCTACCCGGAAGATAAGTCACACTATTACTCTTTCCCAATGTTGCAGATATCTCCCTAGAAGCCTCAATCATCCTAAGTTCAATCAACCCATTGCCTGCAGCCGCAGTCGCCTCAGATATCAGCTTAGCAGACTCACTCTCTCCTTGCGCCCTAATAATCGCCGCTCGTTGTTCCTGTTCCGCCTTAGCCACCACATACCTGGATCTCTCTGCCTCCTGCTGTGCCACCTGCTTCTGCTCAACCGCCTTTGAGAACTCTGCGCCGTACCCTAAGTGTGTGATCGCAACGTCGTCAAGCACAATGTTGAAATCTCGAGCCCTGCGGATTAAACTCTCGCGAATTAAGGCTGAAACTTGATTACGCTCGGTGAGAAGCTGCTCGGCGTTGAATTGAGCTACAACGGCCTTCAGTACCTCGTTACCTGTTAGGAATTATTATTATTAGGTGTTACGGTTTTGTTAGTGTGACGTTGTTTATAGTAATGTTATGACATAAAGAACTATGAATATGTAATTTTATTTTTTTATATGACTTGTTTCCGTTTGTCTAATGTAATTATAATTACGATATAAACACTACTTTTTATTAGTATTAGTATATGTGTTATGCTTTGTTAGTGTGACATATTTATAAATAACAATTAATAATGACTCTATTTGTATGTATGTAAATAAACCGAACGAACATGAATGGAGGTATGTTCATGTTTGTTTCTTTATCTTTAACCAAATACGTATATATGAACACGACGATGTACATATAATCGAACAAATTTTTGTGTTCATGTTTGTTCACTAAGAAAACCGGCATGTTCTTATTTGTTTGTTTAAAACCTAAATTGACATTTCACGAACGTAAACAAACACAAACATATAAACTTAAATGAACACGATAGAACAAACATAAAAGAACACAAAGAAACATAAAATTTAAACAAGTCCATTTTATGTTTATATCTATATAATTATAACCAGTGACGAAGGTTGCTTAGGGCCCGGGGTGGCCTCGGCCCCTGTTATTTTACGCAATAGTGTAAATTTATCCGTTTTCGTCTGAAATTTTTTATTCGTAGTGTAAACTTAGCCATTTTCAGCTGAAATTTTTTTGTACGTAGTGTAAAATTTTGTCGTTTTCGGCAGAAAATTTTTATTCGTAGTGTAAATTTAGCCGTTTTTGGCCGAACATTTGAGCCCGGCCACCTTATTTTGTGAAAATTTGTATACATTTTGAGTCCGGCCCTCGGTGTCTTAGTCCAAGCTTCGCCACTGATTATAAATACTTAGGTATATATAAAAATCTAAACAAACGAACATATGCAGACGTTCATGAACATATATGAACGAATAAAACATATGTTCATATTCGTTCTTTAACTGAACAAACATAAATTAACATAACTGACCAAACGTAACCAAGTCTATATGTACATGCATGCATATAGTTTAAACGCTCCATTTTTATGTTTATATATATTTATATAACATTATAACTACTTACGTATTTATTAAAATTTAAATAAAAGAACACAAATGAACGAACATAAACAGACTATCTTGAACATGCACGAACAAACAAAACAAAACGTGCGTTCATGTTCGTTCGTTTATTAAACAAAATAATTTCGGACATTACCGATGGAGGGGAGAACCTTCTCATCATACTCAACACCCAGGGTTTTAAAAATATACGACAACTGGCCAACATCCGGTCTCGAGAGAACCCGCAGCGTAAGATTAACCATCTGAAGGTCTTTGGTACCAGATACCGACGAGAACGTGTGATGTCTGGTACGTATATCGAATATATAGGGTGTTTGGATCAACGGGATGAGGAAATGGGAGCCTTCGCCTACTGTATCGTCAAGAACACCACGAAAGCGGTCAAATAGGACGGCGCGTTCGCCGCCGTCCACGGTGTAGAAGGCGGACTCGGCGGCGATGGCGGCTCCGAGACCGACGGCGGCGCGTGTTAGGTTGGTTAGGAGGTTTATGGCGGCTTGTTTGGGTCCCATATTTTAAGGTTGGTTTGGAGGAAGCAGTTAGTTACAGGTGGAGTGGAGTGGAGTGGAGTGGAGTGGAGTGGTGGTTAGATATAAAATAAAAAATAATATAAGATTGAAGAATATTATAGAGTGATTGTGTGTATAGGCC
This sequence comes from Bidens hawaiensis, assembly GCF_021521415.1. Taxonomy (NCBI): domain Eukaryota; kingdom Viridiplantae; phylum Streptophyta; class Magnoliopsida; order Asterales; family Asteraceae; genus Bidens; species Bidens hawaiensis. Next base: position 19,135 of record NW_027492783.1, read on the forward strand.
CAGTTTATTGAAAGGATAAGGAACAAATAAGCCCAAGTAAGATAGATTATAAGCCCAATGGAATGAGTTTTGAGTTTTCACACATGCTGTATATAGAGGGGTATAAATCGGGTATTGGAAAATCAGGTATTGGCAATACCTGAGTCGGGTTCGGGTCTGGGTATTTCCTCTAAAAATCATACGCTATCTATCGAGTTCGGGTCGGGTATAGAACTGGGTAATCAGAAACCAGGTATCTTAATACCCTATTTTCGGGTATTGGTTGGCAGCTCACGCCAAGCCCGGAAGGAGTTGCCTTAGCTCGTCCTCTAGTGCGGAGTCTTTTAGTTCCTGCACACCCTATTTTCAGGTTTTTTGGGCTATAAGGTAAAATCAATAATTTTGTTTTTTTTTTCGTTTGAAAACAGTGATATAAATTGAAAATTTATAAAGAAAACTTTTAAAAATATAAGCATAAAAGGGTGTGAATTTATTTTTTTTAATGGGCCCCACCTCTAACGTCCATATAAGGTTTGTATTTCTAGACGACATACAATTGAGCGTCTCTCACTGATTATCGGAGTTTCTTAAAATATCTCCAAATAAGTCTTTATAAATATTATAAGAACCTCAACAAATGAATTTGTGAAGATAACAAGCTCTCAATCTCTCATGAATTAAAACTAAAACACAATTAGGAGTTATATATATGATTAAATCTACATCTATATCCGTAATATACAACTATAAATTAATAAGGTAAGGTCGGGAGAGGAAAAACCCGAAAGCAGCTGACTTGCCTTTTTAAAGTCATTGGCCTTACATCATATAGGTTGACAACGTAATCACCTTTTCATTACTTCTTTCAAATTATAAACAAGATTTTCTTCCATTCACACTAATTGTGTGAATGATATTTATTTGTGATTTATAATATACTAATTTATATGCCCGTCTGACACACGGGTTAAAAAAAATTTTAGAACATATTGTATGTGCTCTTTTGATTATTGATAATTTATTTCGGTTGATTTTAAATTTTTTGTATGTATAGAAGTTTGTTTATATCTTAAACTTGTGGGGTTTAACTAAAAGGTGAATAATGCAACACCATTGTTATGTAGCTATAATGACTTTTACTAACATTCTTTTATATAAAGACGCGTAATAGCTTAACTAACACCCCTAATGATTATTTAATATTCTTCTTATAAATAAAAATTACGATAAAAATGTTTTGATTGGTTTGAGATGGGTTGGCCCTACACCGCTTACCCTTAGCGTAGTTACCCGATCAACGCCCAAAAGTGTCATCGCACTTGGCAATAGTGGTTTGGCGGAGGATTTATCTACAAAAGAGGATGAGGAGGCTAGGAACGATACCCCGGTACACTAGAGTCTTGGTGTTTAGATTAGTTTTATAATTATCTCATTCACAGTATAACTATGGTTGGTTCGTAATTATTTTAACTTTTTGAACATTAAACCAATAACACGTTATACTTTCTCAACTAAACGTGTCACATGCGTAATTTAACTAGCGGCATAAACAAGTTGGCTTGGTCGTGTATTATTCGATAACAACTCACTAAAAGCTCGATCAAAGCCACACTCTAGTCTAAATTTGATTCATTTAATAATCGAGTACCAGCCTTTGTTGTAAAAATGATCTTGATTACACATTTAGACTTGTAAGCCAAGTATTAGAGTATAACTTACTCTTTGTACAAATAGTATATTAGTTAAAATAATATATAATTATATAAGAAACAATAATAAAACGAGTAATTATAAACCGAATTCAAACTTTTAATTTACTCGGAGTTGAACTAGCATCTGTTAAATTAAACGAGTTAAACTCGACCTAAATCAAACTCAATTCAACTCTTTTGCACCCTTCTTTTTTTTAACAAATTCTTTAATTTTAGCTATACGTCTATATCACAAGTTCACAACACCCTAAAAAAATTCAATTAACATATAAAATATAAGCAACAGAATTAAAACATTCTTAGTTGTTTTTGTCAAGTTATCTCAATTTTTTTTTAAAATGAATGTCGACAAATAGAGTTTAAAAAGGTATGGCAAACAAAAACATGACAACAATTACATACTAAAAAGTCAAAGTCGTCTCTCAGATTTCCCTTAATTTCATGCTTGTATCATGATACTACCCCACTACACTAAATTCTAAAGTCTGCACTTGTATCTCCAAATTCCTATTCTACTCATTAAATGTCATTATATTTAATATTTTTTAATCCTTAAAGAATTTATCTTTAAAGAAAATGAAGAATGTAACAAAATAAGATATTAACATATGCTTTGCTATTAAAGTCTTAAACCATGTGTTTTTTTAAAGTCCAAAGTTTTATAGAAATAAAAACCAGGAACTACTAGCAAGAAGTTAGAAGCCCAAAAATATTCGAAAGACGAAAAGGAGCATAGCAAAAGGAAAGATGCAACAATTGAACATCAAACAAAATTAAAATTGAAATTACTTTAATTCTCCCACTCTAAGCTCGTTCTCTTACGTATTTGTTTAGCCCTAAGGAAAGATGTGTTCTTTGTCACTCATCATTTTTGTAATTGAGCAAATGTAATTGAGCAATGCCTGTTAAAAATAATTTCTCATATTTTAAATCGTCTTACACAACGTTTTAATAACCAGTATTTTACTCGTATCGGATTTAGTTCAAAAATAGTACAATCTGTTAAACCGGGAGGTTCAACTGGGCTGAATAAGTTACCTTGCAATTTCATATAAATACAATTACAACTCAAAAAATAACCCAAAAGTACATTAAGAAAAATCACAGTTGAACCAAATATCACACATGAACAATGGTTGAATCATATAGAAAGTTTGTTATTTGAATACGAAATTAGTCAATTACAAAAGATGTTATTAAACAACATTCGATTTCATGATACAAAATTGGTTGATTAACGAATCGTCCTTTACCGTGTGTACTCGTTTCACTTTTATCCGCTATGTTAAAAGTTGCTTTTAAAAAAATATGGGTTGCAAAAATATCAAAAATCATTTGGATTTAAAACCGGTTTGCCAGTTTAAACCAGTGTTTTAAAAACCGGGTGGTATGATATTCTAGCAAACTGTCCAAAAATACCGGGCTCTAAATACCTGTTGTCTTATGAAAATATGCTATATCGGCACGTACCATTTTTAAAACATTAGTCCTACATGATCAACCCCCCCCCCCCCCCCCTCCCAATTGGCTTGAATAGCCTCACTTTTCTCCTTGAATAAATATGAACATTTAGAAATTACAAAAGAAAATCATTCAATTTCAAGCGCCTGTCACATTTTAAAGCAATGAAATCTATACGGCAACAAATAAGTCAAACTTCTACATAGATATTGCTAGTTTAATCCCCACTTGTGCGGGTTAAACAACGAGCCCACAAGGTTTATTTAGATTAAAAGGAATTATGAAAAAAAATGTTTTTTTTATAAGATGAGATCTGCTTCAAATAATACAAATAACTTGAGTAATTATTATAAATATATACTTTTAAACTATAGTTTTTACCAAAAAAAGATAAAGTTGTCCTAATTCAAAAACTTTAGAGTAATAATATAATTGCACTGTTTGCATATGATTCTAACATCTGTTAACATAATCAAAACAGTAAAGTTTTTTGAAACTTAAAAACCAAACAAGTTTAATAATTAAGAGTCATAATATCGCTAATGAAGACTTAAATTAAAATGAGTTTCACTTGGTATGAAATTATGATGTCTAAAAAACTGTTTTTAAATTTAAAAATTAATTTCCGTTCAAATAAATAAACTAATTATATTTATGACATTGAAGGCTTGAAGCTAGCCAATACCGATCGTTGACTAAATCAACCACATGGATCCCATGATTCCAGGGCTTCCTGGATACAGCTAACCACAAATACAATTGACTACCAATTCTATGTTCAATTACATCTTTCTCTATAAATATACACACATACATACACTCACCAAAACTTCAAACCTCACTCCTTTATATTGGTTTTTGTTTTGCTAGTTGATTATTCAAGTTTTTATGTCACAATGGTTAGTGATGGCACCATGACTAGCACACAAAACCAACAATATGCTGCTGACAAGGTATCGCGATCGCCTCTTTAAATAACATGGTTGTGGTTTGTTTCCATAGATGTTTTATAAGTTTCTGGGTTATTATATATATGTTGCCTCTTCTATTTACATCTTCATATTTATGAGTTTGGATAAAATATAGATGAAATTAACATGCTAAACGTGATAATCAAGTAAAGTAATTATATATACAAGTTGAATAACTATGTAATTACATCGTAGAGTAATTATGTCTTCGATGTAATTACTCTACTTGATTTTTACGTTTAACACGTTACTTTCATTTGTACGTTAACTTTCCCGTATTTATAATGTATATGTCACCATGTTAATTATTTGACACAAATTTCTGGACTAAATGACTCCATATACTATATATAATAGTGTTTTGTCTTTTATGTACATGTTAAAAGTATTATTTGATCTTTATAAAACAATACTTTACTTGACTCTTCTTAAAATACTAAAAATTTTAATATTACTTGGAAATATATAAAACTACTTAGTTAATAATTTTCTAGTTTTTTATTAAAATAAAAATCAAGTGATGGAGATAATAAATTTAATAACCCATCTTTTTTTTATATAAGTGTTATTCGATAATTACAACTTTATAAAACAATATTTTGCTAGAATCATCTTAAAATACTAAAATTTTTATATTACTTGGAAAAATATATAACTACTTAGTTAATAATTTTCTCGTTTTTTATTTAAAAATACATGTATAAACTATATACACTGTTTGTAAACTTTATATGGTAGATTAATTTAGTCACGGACACGTCCTTTAATACCCCTACACCACACACTCAAATACTCAATTGCATGGACATCACTTGTACACACCGCAAGTTGATTCCTGAACAATCAATGAGAAGATTTTTAAGTTCTAACACAAAATTATTTTTAAGATAATAAAAGAAAAATCATTTAAATATCTATATTTTAAAGGTTTGGATCGAATACAAATGATTTTTATAATAACTAGAGTAATTTTGTTAACATTAAAGTAATTATTATTATATTATAAACTAGAGTAATTATATCACACTAATTTATTTTTAATAACACAATTATTCTAGTTCAAAACTGTAATTACTTTTATTTTGTATTATAATTTTAATGCCATTTATTTTCCATCAAAAACCATTCTCTTTTACACACCCTTTCAACTATTCATACAAGTAGGGACCCAACCGAGCGACGCTGGTCATAAGTTGCTCGAGATTGAATCAATAGAAAAACTTGAAACGAGCCGAACCTTTTCAAGATCAAGCTTGAGCTCGAGTTCTAAATAAAGCTCATTTAGTTATTAAGCTCGAGCTCGAGACTTGCATATTCCAAAGCTTTACCTATGTATTAATTTCGCATTACACAACCAAGCTCGAACCTAGCTTTGGATCGAGTGTGGTACTACATGAGGCTCGAGCCGAGTTTAGGGTCGTCTAAGATTACTCTTAAAATATATAAAAATCATTAAAAACAAACATATATAACATAACTAATAAGTAATAAACGAGTCAAGCTCCAGCCGAGCCTGAACTTGTAAAAACAACTTACAAGTCAAGCTCAAACTCTAGGAAAAAAAAGCTTGAAACAAAACGAGCTTGAGCTTAAGCTCTCGTAAGTCAAACCGAGCCAAACTTACAGTAACATTCGGAATGAACAGGTCGACAATAGAACCGAGAAGGAGAAAGCCATCGACGCGTGGCTTCCGATCACGTCATCACGAAACGCGAAATGGTGGTACTCCGCTTTCCACAACGTCACCGCAATGGTCGGCGCTGGCGTCCTCAGTCTCCCGTACGCCATGTCCGAACTCGGATGGTCAGTCCCTTAACTTTTCCCTTAAATACCGAAATTTTGGATATCCGAAATTTCAGATATTTTGAATTCAAATATCCTAATAGCTATTCGAATTCTAAAAAAAATATTTTATTATGTAATAATTTTTTTAAAATATATTTAAGAATCTTTAATAAAATTATATTTCAAATATCCAAAATATCCGAAAATTTAAACAGTAAGTGATTGAAGTAAGTGCAATGGCGAAGCTTGGACATACGCGTCAAGTGGGCCGGACTCTATATGTATAAAAAAATCATAAACTAGAGAGGGGTGGGCTCATTATTTCGGTCGGAAACGGGTAAATTTACACTATGTATAAAAATTTTGGACAAAAAAAGGATAAATTTACAGTACCCAGCATAAAAAGGAGGGGTCAGGCTCAAAATTTCGGTCGGAAACGGGTAAATTTACACTATGTTTAAAAGTTTTCGGCCGAAAAAGGATAAATTTACCCTACCGAGCGAAAAACGGAGGGTATCAGGCGGTCAGAAACAGGTAAATTTAGACTATGTGTAGGGGTGCAAATGAGCCTAGATGCTCGCGAGCTACTCGAGATCGGCTCGTTAAAAAAATCGATCGAGCCGAGCTTTATCGAGCCCGAGCCCGAAATCGAGCCTAAAAATAAGCTAGTTTAATAAACAAGCCCGAGCCCGAGCTTTGCTTATCGAGCACGATCACGATCTCGAGTAGCTCGCGAGCTTTTTAACAAGCCGATCTCGATCGAGCTTATTATTAATTAATAAATATAATGTTATGAAAAAATAAATAAAAATAACTAAATAATATATATTCTTTTATACATAAAATTATAATAGAAAAAAATATATAAAATAATTATAATTATATAAAAAAATAATTGATAAATAGTAAACGAGCCGAGCTCGAGCTTCAAAATTCATTCACGAGCCGAGCTCGAGCTTTGAAAATAGAGCTCGAAACGAGCCGAGCTCTGTAAGTTAAACGAGCCGAGCTCGAGCCTAGTCGAGCTCGGGCTCGGCTCAGCTCGTTTGCACCCCTAAGTCTATGTATAAAAATTTCAGGCCGAAAAAAAATAAATTTACACCACCGAGAAAAAAACATAAGGGGCCGGGGCCACCCCTGTTCCCAACTAAGCTACGCCACTGAGTGAGTGTTTACGCAATTTTCAGGGGACCCGGTGTTGCCGTGCTAGTAATATCATGGATAGTAACTCTATACACATTATGGCAAATGGTTGAGATGCATGAAATGGTACCTGGTAAAAGATTTGACAGATATCATGAGCTAGGACAACATGCTTTTGGTAAAAAGTTAGGCCTTTATATTGTAGTCCCACAGCAGTTGATTGTGGAAGTTGGTGTGTGTATTGTTTATATGGTCACTGGTGGGAAATCATTATATAAGTTTCATCATTTGGTTTGTGGAGATCATTGCAAGGATATTAAACTTACTTATTTTATAATGATCTTCGCCTTGGTTCATTTTGTTCTTTCGCATCTTCCGAACTTTAATTCCATTGCGGGTGTCTCGTTGGCTGCCGCCGTCATGTCTCTCAGGTAAAACTAGGCCTTGTTCGTGTTCGTTTGTTAAGGTTTTTGTTTAATTTCATTTCACTTGCAATTAAACCCGGTCCCACTAACCCCGTTAAGTCTGGTCGTTAAACCCATTATTGTGCCCCTCACGTGAGGGGCAGTTTGTCATTTTTCTCCCCAAATAAACCCCAACCGCAATCCGCAAGCCGCCTCACGGGAGGGTTGGGGTGTATTTGGGGAAAATTAAAAGACAAAATTGTGAGGGGCACACTAATGAGTTTAACGATCAGAATAAACAACGTTAGTGTGGTTGGGTTTAACTACAAGTGAAATGAAACCACGGGGACGAAAATCGCAAATTTGAAACTATTGGACTAAAACTGCAGATTTGAACAAACCACATGGACGAAAACCGCAGTTTGCTCTAAATTTTCTTAAATCTATATCATAAGATCGGAAAAGTCATTAAAAAATAAATGAACAAGCACTAACGAAAATAAATAAATGCAAAAGAACACATTATTGAACATTCACGTACACATTTGAACGAACATGGCCTTTGTTCTTGTTGGTTCATTTAGTTCTTTGTTAATGTCTGTTCATTTATTAAACAAACGAACATAATAAGATTTCGACTTTCGATAATCACTGGTTTAACTATGTTATTTTGTTTACAATGTAGTTACTCTACTATAGCTTGGACAGCTTCCCTAGGAAAGGGTGTGCAACCGAATGTAGAATACGGTTACAAGGCCAAGAGTGCATCTGGCACCGTGTTTAACTTCTTTAGCGCATTAGGTGACGTGGCATTTGCATACGCGGGGCACAATGTGGTGTTGGAGATTCAAGCGACGATCCCATCAACACCCGAGAAGCCTTCGAAAGGTCCTATGTGGAAGGGTGTTATTGTTGCATACATAGTAGTTGCATTGTGTTATTTTCCAGTTGCTCTTGTTGGATACTATATTTTTGGAAATGAGGTTGATGATAATATTCTTATTACTTTGAATAAGCCAACTTGGTTGATTGGCATGGCTAATTTGTTCGTTGTGGTTCACGTTATCGGTAGTTACCAGGTTAGTAACATTCATTAATGTAGTCGTTTATACAGTCGTAAGTCGTTATTAATATTATGATATGATATGAAGCTGTTGTTTTTGTTATGTAGATCTATGCAATGCCGGTGTTTGATATGATTGAAACCGTGTTGGTAAAGAAGTTGAACTTTGCGCCTAGTTTCATGCTTCGGTTTATCACGAGGAATTTGTATGTTGGTAAGCAAGCAAATCTTATCAGTTAGGTAACGGGTATAAGCAGTGTTGCAAAAATCCCGACTAGGTGTCGATAGGGGTGCAAACGAGTCGAGCCGAGCCCGAGCTCGACTCGTTTAACTTACAAACAGCTCGAGCTCAGCTCGTTTCGAGCTCTATTTTCAAAGCTCGAGCTCGGCTTGTGAATGACTTTTAAAGCTAGGGCTCGGCTCGCTTACTATTTATCAACTATTTTTTATATAATTATAATTATTTTATATATAGTTTTCTATTATAATTTATATATAAAATAATATATATTAATTAGTTAAATTTATTTATTTTTTCATAACACTATATATATTAATTAATAATTATTCAATATATATTTAAAAAAATTATCTAAATGACAGGCTCGATTAGGCTCGCGAGCCGACTCGAGCTCGATATGTGAAGCTTGGGCTCGTTTATTAAACGAGCTTATTTTCAGGCTCGAGCTCGGGCTCGATTAAGCTCGGCTCGATCGAGTTTTTTAACGAGCCGATCTCGAGTAGCTCGCGAGCAACTCGGCTCATTTGCACCCCTAGGTATCGATTAATCCCCGACTAATCGATAATCCCCACTTCACTTATTACTTTTCGGTTAATCGGCCAATTAATCAGTCAATGGTAAAATCCTGCCAAAATCAAGATTAATCGGACTTAATCGGATTTTTAGATGAGGTTCCGGCCAAAATCAGTGGTTTCCGGCGAGATTCAGCAAAAATCAACAGTTTCTAGCGAGATTTCAGTCAAAGTGCGTTTGTGTGTGTATATAATTAAAAATTATACAATAAAGTCCGATTTGATTAATCCTGATTAATCGATAGTCTCCACCCCACCACCCGACTAGCGACTTTTACAACACTGGGTATAAGCACTTAAATAACCGATTTGTTTCCAAACAGAAGAACTCAATCCAAAAGACTAGTCTAATAGGTGAGGGAACTCATTTGGCTTATAAACCCCACATCAGTTGCCCATACAACCGATGTGGGACAAGTCTCATACCTTGCAATGGTTTCAGTCTGTAACAATGCACCCTCCTTAAGGGCCAACGTCCTCGTTGGTCACAGCCACGTTGGTCACGGCTGGTTCATTCCAGGCCACCACTCCGCGGGCCACCACTCCGAGTCCTCGTTGGTCACGGCTGGCTCACTCCAGGCCACCACTCCGAAGTTGGCTCTGATACCAATGTTACAAGCCAAACAGAAGAACTCAACCCAAAAGACTAGTCTGATAGGTGAGGGAACCCATTTGGCTTATAAACCCCACATCAGTTGCCCATACAACTGATGTGGGACAAGTCCCATACCTAGCAATGGTTTCAGTCCGTAACACGATTAAATAATTTTGTTGATTCGGTTTGCAGCGATCACAATGTTCATCGGCATTTGCTTCCCTTTCTTTGGTGGATTACTTGGATTCTTTGGAGGGTTTGCGTTCGCGCCAACAACATACTTTGTAAGCAACTTTTTCTTCGTTTAAACACCGGATTCATGGTTTCTTAATCGTGTTTTTTATCGTCAGTTGCCTTGCATCATGTGGCTTTCGATCTATAAACCTAAACGATGGAGCTTATCGTGGATTACCAACTGGGTATGTACTTAAACATGCTAAACGAAATTTCTTTCTTGCTACATTTTAATCGATTTTATTGATAATCGATTTTATTGACATAAATTTATAAATTTTAGATTTGTATTGTGCTTGGAGTTGCTATAATGGTGGTGTCACCTATAGGCGGGCTAAGATCGATCATTGTTCAAGCCAAAACCTATAAGTTTTTCTCGTAAAGCATCAAGTTGTGTTTCGGATACTATACTAAAAGTTGCTCAGATTGGGGATGTCCTTGTACATGTTTACACTCGTGTTTGTAGATGTGATTCTACGTAGAAGTTATAACAGTTATATCCGCTTTTTCTTGCTACAAAACTCGGGTTTTTTCACAGCTTTGCTTGTAATATATTTCGACTTAAGAGGGAATATTAAAGGTCTTAGCTTTTGTAATTTGTCTAAATGTTATTATTTTTACGGTTATTAATGAATCCTGAATGCGAGTACTAGTAGCGTACCGACTTTCACCGCATATAAGTCCTGTAGTTGAAACATGTGCATGACCATGTCTCATGTATCACAACCATTTTGATTGTGTATGGTAATTGTAGTGTGTTTATCGTTCATTTGCTACATAAACGTATAAGTTTATTGACAATTTTACTATATTAGAGCATCCACAGCAACAAACCTTCACAAACCACCACATCATCGTCACATCAGATTCCAATTTTTTCCTAAAACCATTCCTTTTTTCCACAAAAACAAACCTCTACAAACCTATTAAAAATTATTAAAGATATACATATAATGTGTGTATATATATGTATGTGAGATAGAAAGAGAGAGTGAATATGCCATATAAAGTTTGTTTCAAGTTTGCAGGAGCAAACTTTTCTCTCAAAGACCTCTCTTCACAATGGTGGACTTGGCTTTTCTCGAGTTTACCGTCCGCCACGTAGATCCAGACCTAAGGAGATGGAGCTTGTTGGGGACGCTCTTAATAGTAGAGACATCTAGGCAAGTGGCAAGTGTTTGTATTCCAAACAAAACTCACAAAGTGACCTCCATCATTGGAGGTTGCCATATAAAAGAGAGAAAATAAACAGTTTGTGACATATGGATTACTTTTCTATCACTATTTTTGTTTTCAAAGGAATGAAATAGTTAAAAATTATAAATAGAAAATAATCACTTTTTATAATAATATTTGAAGATGATAAAATTTAACCGAGTAATTAAATATGTGTTTTTTATATTTAAAATTATTAGTTATAAAATATATAAATTGTCACTAGATTAAATAAATAAAAAAGTAGTTTATGAAATGGATGGTGATCTGATAGTTTAAAACAAGGACGGGTAATAATCACTAAAGGAGAAATATATGTTATGTTTGACTTTTTGTAAGTTTGAAATCTAACGTGATATATTGAGTTGACGGTTTGAAATGACGATTTGAAACAAAAATATGTATGTTGCATTAGAAATGCTCTTAGGATAAGGATTGATTGCCCAAATTTGGATAATTAGAGAATGAACAGACCTAATTAAATAGATTGTTGAAAATAAAACACATAAAAATGTTTAAAAGATAAAAAGAATTTCACTTTTAGAATTGATAAAACTCTATAAAATATTACAAACTCCAAGCATTTAACATTAAATTACAATACATTTTCTCTTTAAAATCAAATTTTAAATTCTTATTTAAGCCATATCGATCCACTTTTTAACATGTGATCAGTTAACCCCACTTTCTCAATAGGGCCGGCTTAGACCCCACACAAGGCTCTGCCGCCGTCTAGGGCACCGTCTCGATAAGGGCATGCATTTTTTAAGTTATATATTATATATGTATAATTTTTTTGAACCTTTATTAGTGAATGAGCTGAAAATAATTGATAAGAAACACTAGTAAGGGCAATAAATCTAAACAAGTACATTAAACGTTAATGAATGTTATCGGGTTTTAAGCCTAGTAACGAAATAAATCAATAATGAACAATCAGTTTTAGGGGAAAAAATATAAACAGGTCACTTATTATTATTAGTCATGGGCACTTGAAATCTCGGAGACGGCCCTGTTTCTCAACAAGTCATGTTTGGATTAACCTCTTCAAAAAAACAAGCCATCTCAACCATCAACCCAGAGCCCATATTTTCTTGTCGTATTCAGGGAGTGTACAAGGGCACATGCATCAATCAGCCGGTGTCCCGATGATTGAGTGCTATGTGCCTTATGTCCAAGGCTTGATGCAAAACTACTATCGAGCCGGGGGTCTCATCGGAAGCAGCCTCTCTATCCCTATGGGGTAGAGGTAAGGTTGTCTACATCTTACCCTCCTCAGACCCTACCATAGCATTGCTATTGGTGGGATATACTGAGTACGACGACGATGATGATGATTCAAGGAGTGTACCATGTATAATTGAGTTGCACTTGCAAACACGTAAAATATTGTAGGAAGTAGGAACGAGTTACATACAAATGCAAATAGTCACGAGTAGCAATTAGTAGTATACCGAAAACGCTTAATGTCATGCACAGGCAACACAACCAAGAAAACAACACAGTTTATGTCTCACCGTTAAAATATAGAATCAACTAAACACAAATCATTCACATATGCAGACATCAAAACCACATGATAATGAATGTTTATCATCATTCTATAACTTCACTTTTTTTTTCCACTTTTTTAATTTTTTAACTTTTTTTTTTCGATTTTTTCTTCAGTCCCTAAGTAGGCTTAATAGCCAGAAATCATTTCTATACATAACACATAATACTAATTATTCTTAAAACACCTAATCGATTTCGCCTTCTTCAACATCAGCATTTACCTCATGACCTGGAACAACCGTTGGCGGTTCGAGCTCACCATCATCATCTTCATGTTCATCGTCCCTTTTCATGTACAGACCAAGCTGTTCCAAAGGATTGCTGGACCCAAAGTTGAAACTGCCTAACGCGTCCAGTGACCCGTGATCAGGGCTTGTTTCGCCTGCTGAAATTGGCAGTTGCTCGGTCCTCATCATTTCCAAATCCTCAATAAACCGTGAAGTCTCATCAAGTTCAACTGTTTTTTCAATCTGTAAACAAACAATCTGTTAATAACCGATTCAACTCTGTTAATATTATCATAATACTAGGCTTTATCCCCCGTATTACGGGGGTTGTTTTTTATTATTTGTTTCTATATAAAAAAATTTTTGGTTTAATTAGATTTATATATTTTTTGAATTTTAATTTTATTTATTATATTTATTATATATAAGTTATAATATACTTATGATTTGATGATAAAAGGTTTCACAAATAAATGAGATGTTATAACCCGGTTTAAAAGCTATATGGGTTTGGTGAGACCCAAGACCCGTTTATTTTTTACAATAAAATTGTTTCTTAATTATAATAATATTTTTTTTTTTAAATCAAATATTAATTTTTAGTATAACCCTATTTTATAGGGTTTTCATCCCCCGTATTATGGGAGTTTTACATTACTCGTTTATAATATTTATATATTTTTTGGATTTTAATTTTATTTATTGTATAGAAGTTAATAAAATACTTAATATTTGATGATAAAAGACTTTCACAAATTTTTTTAAAGAAATCATATATTAACTTTTAGTATATCCATATTTTATAGGATTTTCATATCAAAAATTTGATTAGATTAATTTTTAATCTTATGAAATTTATAACCCATTTAAGGAATATCTGGGTTTGGTAAGACCCATGCCCGCAAATTCGGGTCAAATGCATGAGAAGTCTCCATTTATTAATTAAGGAAATCTGGTGGCTTGAGAGAATGTAAGAAGCAACTAGAGAGCTTTTAAAGCTTTCGTTTATATATATTAGATAGGATACCTTCAATAACGCCTGGCGAGCTGCTTCCCTCTCAAGGTCTCTCTTTCTCTTTGCCTCCAAAGCAGCTTCTGCTTCGGCTCGCCGTCTTGCGTTTTCTGCAGCCTCTGCTGCTGCTTGCAACCGAGCTTTTTCTGATTGTACATTAACGGATTCATAATTTAATCAACCCGTTCACAGCCTCTTAAAATAATTATATTAACAGAAAAAGAGTTCAAACGATATATAACCTTTTCTTTTCTGGTTTTCTAGCTCCTCTTTCTCTCGACGCAGCTTCTCAGGATCCTCCTGTAACAAGTTCAAACATATCAGTTTTTCAAATCATTTAGGTTGACTCACGCACTTGACCCGTTTGATCATGTTTGAGATAGAACACAACCCAAACCTTCAAATGTAAACGGGTCAAATTGCGACCTCTTTTAACTATAAATTACATTTTGTAACCAACCTGGTTGAGTGTCTTTTCCCGAGCCTTGAAAATTGTATCAGCGAATCGATTTTTTAAAACAGCAGCCCGGTACGATCCAGGTGAAACCGGAGCACTATCCCCTAAATCATGCAAACAAATGGCGTTAGTGAGACAGAGATGAACTAAAACCAATTTTACACACATGAATGTATGATTCTCACCATCATCTTTCTGGCTATCAGATTCAACAGAATTTGGTTTCTGTTGGGACATATGTTCAACTTGGTCCAACCCGCTAACTGACTCTGAATAGCATGCATAACAAACAACCAACCATAAGTAAAACAGCAACCTGTGAAACATCTAAAAAATTTAATTCGTGCAAGTGGAAACCCACGATTATCGATTAAATCGCTTGTGGCTGCCTTGTCCTCCAAATCTGCTCTAGCAGAATCATTCTGCAGATAAATAAGCGAAACTGATATTACATACATATGAAAAAAATGTATCCACCCCATGAAGATCCAAAGACATTGAATCAAAAATTCAAAATAACCGTCATAATAGACAATATTTATGAAAAGCGATCGACATTGGCGCCTAGGCGCGATTTTCAGGCAAGTCGATGGACCGACTCTTACTGATCAAGGCGTTTTTCTATGAGAAAAGTCCGTCTTTTTGATTTTTTTTATTTTAAATTACTTTTAATTTCTTTGGATTGATCCTTAACCGACTTATGGCAATTACCTAAAAAAATGGATTTAATTAATTTACTCTAATCTCTGTATATAATTATCGACTATTCTGGTTTCTGATTGTCTATAACAATATGTTTCTTGTATTATAAATTGTTATAAAATAACTTTGTTTCACTAATTTTAATTCTAATTAGAAATATTGGTATGAAGTAATTTGCTTTGGATGTTTTGGGGGTTTGGGCTTCTGGTATTGGTTAATATTTGGTATTTGAACTCTGTTATTCAAGCTTTGGGGTTTAAACTTTTGGTATTGGTTATTATTTGGTAATTAATTGAACTATGATAGTCAAGTCTCAGGATATATAATATATTTTAAAATCTTTTTTTTTTCATTGTGCTCTTTTTTATTCTCAAGCCCTCTCTTTTTTTGCGCCTTTCGCCAAGGTCCTAGGCAAGGCCTGTGCCGGGGCATTTAATAACACTATGATAGATACACAATAGGTACCTGTGGCAACTTTAATAGGCTAGAAGTTTTAACATCATCAGTTTGTCCATTTTCAGAAGCATTTCTAAAATTAGTACCTGCAGATATCATAATTACCAACTTATCATTGAGTAAAACCATAGAAACAAAAGTTCATGCGTTCAGAACTCCTTAGATTCTTAGAGCAAAAGCAAATGTGACTACTAGTAAATCAAAATTGTACGCTTATCATGATAAACCCTTATTTTCAAAATTAGTAAAAGCATATAAAGTGTTTGGATGCAAGTCAAAATCCTGACAACAGAATACAGAGAGGTTGACATTTTAGTGACTATACTTCTAATTTCGTCATATACTTCTAATAAAACTATACCACTTGATGTTCTTGATGTTGTCCCTAAGTCATTTTTCTTGCTTGTCTCATTTTCTTGTCCAGCTGGAGTATAGCTTGAAACAGGGGGCTCATTCCCCACAATATCCGCATCTTCATCCACCGGATCATTCCCTGTAATAAAAAAACACATACCAACCAACCAAGATTCATGATGAACTGTTGATTAACAGTTATTAAGTACACACAAAACAGTAAAAAAAAAGGATTATTAACCTCTATATAGTTGCATGGTTGAATTGCTAATTCCTGATTCATGTAGCAGCTGCAATCAATAAACATAGTCAAATTCAGTAGTTTATCACCAGCAAATAAACGATCACCTATTGTTGCAATTTACAGTGTGGAAAATAGACTACCTCAATAACACAAGGTTCTGCTTTTGCATTGTTTTGTAGCTCGTGCACATGATCATCTAGCATCTTGCGTAATTTAAACAAGGTTTCATCGTTAAGATCATCAATATCAATTTCTATTTCATCCTCCCCACCTGAGCTGTGTTGCCTCAAGAATTCAATGATATTATCTGGCAAATCTCCCAAATGAGCCTCCAATTCCCTGCTTAGATTATGCTTTTCTTCACTGGTCATAACCGGCTTAACTGGATCTGGCAGCAGAGCTTGTTGGATTGAATCAATCTTTCGTTTCTTTGAAGGAGGAACTGGCTTAACCAAATCAATCTCTTCATGAAGCAGATTCTGTTGAGGATTTTCAACCGGTAGTTTCTTTTCAATCGGCTTCCATCTTAGCTCAAAGAACTTGCTAAGAACATCTGCCATGATATGATAATCATTTCCAGGTGAATTATATGTCATGGCGTTAGAGAAGGTAAGCCTGACATCAGCAAGAAACTCAAGTGGACTTGAATATTTGCCTGAGCTGAGTTTTTCTTTAATAGTACCAAAATCCATTGGATTCTTAATAACATTAAAGTAATCAGGGATCTTCAAAGCAACAACATCAACCGGTTTATTGAACACCCATCCATGTTGATGAGTCATCAACTTCTTCAACAAATTTTCACACTGTTTCTTCAATATTGGACTGAAAGTCGCTGTTGAAGTTGAAGTTGACTCATTGGCAGATTGAAACCTTCCCAGAACACCTCGATTAAGCGCCTTAGACTTCTGATCAAATCTTTTCCCAGAACCAGAAGATTTCTTCCCGTTCGGTTGACGGACCGGTTGAACGTGAACATTATTATTAGCAACAAAAACATCATTCGAAGCCGACATCATAACGACATTACTCTTATCCACATCAACTCTCTTCTGAAACATCCTAAGTTGATCAAGTTCATTCCTCAACCGAACCAACAACTTCCTTTTCTCCACAGGCGCCAGCTTCGTCAAAGGAACAACTTGTACCGGTACACCAAACCCATCATGCAACGCCGAGCTTAACTTGATCCATTTCTGCCCATGACCACTCAACTCATCATAACCAGACGCGTACATGTTATCCCGTCCCGAACAACCAGATCCTTCCGACTCATCATTCGGAGGAATCAAACCACCAGAACACGCATCCGGAAACATGTTCTTCTTCAACATATTGATAACAAATATCAAAACCCTAGCCAAATTAAATCACAGATCCGTAAATCGTAATCAAATCCTTTATTCCTTTCACCAATTAATATCGCACGGACTCGATTCTCAATTCGCCAAATACGCCTAAATTCTACAGATTTTCATCATTTCATGTTCATACTTCAATCCTTATAGATCTCAATCAATCACGTACAGATTCAATATCTTATAACCAATCAATACGTTCCTATGCGATATAAATTCTTCAAAAGCTCAAATCAAACCCTAATTCACCAATTTCTCCATACTAACCCTAAATTCAACCATTCAAACAAACGTACGTAATAAATAACCTAATCTTACCACAAATCACCTCTTCGTATCGTTAAATCAGCCAATTTCGTCGTTAAAAACCGATTAATATCCGCAAACAAGCTCTATTGAAGGTAATTGAAACACGGAACAGGATAATAACGAGCAATAACTCACCGGTAACGAGTATTAGCCTTACGAATCGAAGATCTGTAGTTGAATTGAAGCTAAAGAAGCTGAAGAAACGTGAAACTGAAAACCCTAGGTAATACGATTGAGGCGAAACGAGGGATCTGAACGAGAGGATTTGGGATTTAATCGTACGGTGGATATTAATATTATTATTATTATTAATATGAGATGAGATGAAATGAAATGAAATGAAATAATAATAATAACAACATAGAGAGTATAGGTGAGAGTTTTATACTTTTATTATTATAATAAGTGGGTTTGAATAAATCGTGGCCGTTGATTTACGCCGTCTTTAAAGTCAAAGGTGTGGATGATAACAGATCTATATAGCCCATGTGATGCAGATCACGTGATGTAAAGGCGGTGGCTTGCTCCGGAAACTACGGGATTGTTTTGTGTTTTGGGACCTTTAGTTATGGATGTTTTGTAAGTTTAGGGGCGTGACTTATTATTGATACCGATTTGACCCCTTGAGAATTGGATATGGATTAAAAACTTAGGTGGTGTTAGTTTTTTCTAAGGTAAAAAATATTTACAGTCTGTGAATCACATATGTAGAAAAAAAGTTGGACCAAACATTTGCAGTCTGCAAAAAGGTTATTGTTTGTTTTTTAACTTCTTTAAACGCTAAAATAAACTTGTGGTGGTGTCCAAACGGTGGTAGTGGTGGGTGGTGGATGGCTGGTGTTGGTAGGTGGTGGTGTTTAATCCTCTACAAAACCTTAAAAGATCTTAGAAGTGGATGAGCCATGTCTGTACCCAGAAGAGTTCGTGCATACATTTTTTAATGAACGTCTTCGAAAAACAAACAGACTGCAAATGGAAATGTATGTGCGTCGTCTAACTGACGCAGACAAAATAGCATACGCAGACTTTTTTTAGAAAAACAAACAACACCTTAAGTCATCGTCTACTTGAGAATGAATGGTTTTGTTGTGTACGTTGATGTCGGTAAGCTATACAAGTCGTGTTGTAGTTCCATGAGCATTTTGGGGTGGAGGAAAGAATTAATTTTTCTTTTTTTAGAACAAGGTAGATCATGTGCTCTCTATTAGTCTCGCGAATTATATGTTTATTGAAAATACGGGACTTGAACCCACACTTCTTGGAAAATAATTTTTTGTTCAACTTTTTGATACTACTATGTCAAAAGCCTTTGGTAAAAAAACTACAATTGATGGGAAATTTTGAATACTAAAATATTCGGAACTTAGGGCATGTTCGTTTCAAGGATTTGTAAGGAATTCTAAGGAATGGGATTTTAAATCCCATGAATTGATATGTTCGTTCATTAGATGAAAGAATGAGAATGAAAACTAAATCCCATCAAATCCCACATTTCATGGGATTTTAAAATCCCACCTATTTGAAATGATTGTTAAGGATTTTTTTATTAACAATAAAAACCCTTCCAAAATAAATTCAAAAAAATTAATAAAAAAATCATAACTCAATATATAAATCAAAAACGAAAAATGTAAAAAAACTAAAACGTTTCCGCCTTTTCCCTCGTTCTTTAAAAAAATCAAGAATGAAGAAGATTCCAATTTCAATACATATTAACCAACCAAACACATGATAGGGATTCTCAAACATTCAATTCTATTCCAATTCCAATTCCTATTCCAATTCCAAATCCTTTGAAAAAAATCCGTGAAGCGAACGCGCTCTTAATGTGGACATAATAAGAAAAAAAAAAGTCTTACAAGTTGGAACGTGCATGGTATTATGTGAACAAATTTGAATTTTTGAACTTATTTATCCATGGCAAACCGAATATCAACAAACGTACATAGAGAGATCTCAATTGTTGCAAAGTTATATATAGGGTTAGGGGAAGGGTGGGATGAGAATCCATTGGTGTTTTGTCAGGAAAATTCACCGGTTTTTAATAAAAGAATGTATCACCTACGATCAATATATTGATGGAGTATCAACAACTGATTCTCAAATGGATTTTTTTCATTCGTGATACACTTGGTTTTTTAGTAGCGTAAAACAATTAGAATTCATTAAAAATTGAAGCATTTGCTGAAAATCATGATAAAAAAAAATAAATTGGTTGAGAATCTTGTCTTTCAATATCACAATGAATTACCAAGGGACGGCTAGTAAGGAAATATTCCTACCCGACAAACGATTGAAAAGAATAAGCATGAATATTAGACGAAATTTTATCTTCACTAATCACTATCACCGACGAAGTATTAAGGGTTGTCCTTTGAAATTCAAGTCCTCTCTTGACAGTTGATGTCAGGCTTACTAATTTCAATAGTCGTTCATAATCCGTTAATGATATTATCAATTTTATGGGTTACTTTATATGTCGACAATATGTCATTAATAACTAAGGGATTACCTACGGTTAGTTTAGTTATCATCTATTTATTTTTTAGCTATTTACGGATCATATATGTCGTTAGTCCTTGGTAATTTTGAATGAAATTATTTAGTTAGTGATAATCATTTTTCTAATAGTGATAAATATTAAAACAGCCAATATTACTTTCAGTCTTTTCCGTGTTATCTTCCATAAACAAACTTTCTAGAAGACATTAAAACTATAATTTATTAGTTTCTTGATAGGAATCTCTTTGAATTAAAGATCTTTAACAAATTCATATTATTTGTAGTGAAACTTATGTCATTACCAGTTGCTTTGCAATAAAAAATGTGATACGTGAGACAATAAATAGTTGGTCGTGTACACTATTAGTTATATGTCATGCACAAAATTGATTTAATAATTATAGACCAAAGAAAGGTGTTACAAGAAGAAATAAAATAACAACAATCATACCCATTATTTTTCACAAATAGCCTAAGCTATCAGTAGGGTTTGGGAGACTGGGATGTCGACGAATTTTACCTTTATTCCTTAGGATAGAGATGTTGCTTCCGACGAGACCCCCAACTCGAAAGTAAATAGATAAAAAGATAAAATTATACACAACAAAATACAAGAAGAAATAAGTACATGCAATAATAAATGCTTTAAAAGACTTGATCGTTAAAGTTAAAACAAGGGAATGCATGAAAGGGATTTTGTCGTGTAGGAAATTTCGACAGGTTTATTATGTTACATATTACAGCTGTCACAAAACAAAGAACACAAAGCCAGCAACACTTGTTGTTAACCGATTACCATTGTCCCAAGAACCAGTTGTCATGGCCGAATACAACACTACCGGTGGTGGAGCTGACATAGGACTGGTTCACCAGCGGTAGCGCCTCGACGGTGGCTGGAAGCAGCGGACTGGTGGCCGTGATTTCTATCAACAAGTATGACGTAACGACAGTGGCAGATCCAGAAATGTTTTCAATTGGTTCATGGTTCAGGTCAGTTTTAAGGTCCGGGCCGTTCCGACTGTTCGGATCGCTTCGATGGTTCGATTGATTAGACGTTTCTGGTCAATTCAGTGTAACAAGATTGAGATTTTGCTAAAGATTCTTTTAGAAAGGCTAGCTTATCGATCTCTCTTTCTATGTAATACATAATATTTAAATTTGCATGCTAGCTAGTTGCTACATATACTCATATAGCAATTATTCAAATTGTTTTTATTTTAGTTGACAAGATGTGACATAATTTTGTGCAAAGTAAACATAGTTTAACTAATCAAATGGATGTCACAACATTTGAACTTAGCCCAAGCATAAGATATTAAGATACAAGCACCAATTAAGCATCCAGTTATATATAAAAGATTATAGAAACTGCTACAAGTGGGAATTGAACCCGGGTTATCACAATAATAAAGCAAGGTGTTTACCATTAGACCAAGGTTCAACTTTGCTTATGGGTTCACTCGTAATTTTTATGTGGTTCACTCTCATATTTTATATAGGCATTCTTTATAAAATATTAAACTCAATGGTTCCGTGAACCCACACCCAATTGCCTAGATCCGCCCCTGGGTCATAATGTTGACGATGATTGGGAGCGCCAATTTAGGGTGAGCTATAAAGGCACTAAAGTAACGAAATAATGACACAGTTTAACTTTATTCGGTTTAATTTGACCAACTTCTGCATGTTGCAACTAGAGAATACTCCGTACTATTTATGATGTGAATGATTTACAAAAGCCGAAACATCTATATAAAACACCAGGATTAAGATTTCAAGGTTTCATACAAAAAAAATCAAAAACATGCCAACTTACCATTTAACCATGTCACGGTTTTGCGAAGCCTCTACCCAACATAATGGTGGAATATGCGAATAAATAGTGATACATGTTATTGTGTCATAGTTAATTATATCGGTGTATTTTTTTTTTGTTCGATTACTGTATCTAAAAAGTATGATTGACTTTTTATTAAAACAAACATACTTTTATCAGTTTATGGGACCTTTTGCTCTTTAACCGTATACTTATACTAAAATATGACCTAGAATGTGCTCCCTGAGTCTAGAGTACCCGAGCCACCATACGATTTTTAAATTGTTTGGAATTACCTCTAGTATCTTTGAAAGTCTTTCTAACTCTAAATGTTAACAGTTCATATTAATTCTAACATTACAGACCTAGTTCACACATAAATACTAGCAATGAGAAACTTAACCCACAATTAAAAAGAATTCTTCAAGTCAGAACTTAAACATGTAACCATAATAGCAAAGCCAATCTTTATTTTCAAGTTTTAAGATGGCCTTAAAGTTATAACCAATTTGTTAGCTATTTAGGGGGTGCTTTGGATTCCTTATGTTGCCTCCTTATAACTTTTCATTAAGTAAATAAGTTACAAAAGTGTAACTTATTGAACTTTTCATTTCATAATATAAACAATCCCAAACACCTTATTTATTTTTAAAAAGTTTATAAGTTATAAGTTAGTAAAAATAAGTAATTCCAAACACCCCCTTGAAGTCAACAAAAGACAATGACGTTTTAGACCATCCAACCAACCAAGTAGCTAGATAATATGAAAGAAAACATTTAAATATAGGTGGGGCCCACACGTCACTAGTTCTTGGTGGAAACGTGTCACCCCAGTGAGCCCAGTCGTTTAAAAAATTAGGTTGCCGATCGAACGGGAGATACTTTCCCATTTAGATATTAGAATCCAGTTCTATGATATAATAAACTATAAAAACTATATTATTGATGTGTATGTTATTTCTACTCAAGGATATGTTCCTAACTTGACTGCATTCTCCACTTAGGCTAAGGGGTGTGGGGGGCGCGAGAGGGGGCGCGAGTGGAGGCTCCAGCCAATAATATTGTGACGTGTGGCAGAGAAAGAAACTTGATAAGATGGGTGTTGGAGCCCCCGTTGGAGCCCCTGGCCCTGGTGTGGAGGGGCGCGAGCAGGGGCTCCAGCGGATTTTTTTTTTATTTTTTTATAAATGTATTAAAAAACGTATTATTAGAAAAGGTAAAGAAAAAAAGCTTGCTGTATAAGATAGCCCACATCGTTTCCATCACACACTCAACAAAACCCAACCACCAAATCTTGAAGGCCATGGCGACCGATCACCGGAAGAAGAACGCCACCGGTGCTTTCTTCTTCTTCATGGCCACTTTAATCATGTGGGCGGTCTCTGTTTTCTTCGAAATTTTATTCAACCAACGCACCGAGCTTCTCCCACTCCTATTCGGCTTCTGCTTTTACCAATTCGCCAACTGGGTTTGCCGGAAGTTTATTTCCAGAGACCCGCTTTTATTATATGTTATGCCTTTGTTTGTTGATTTGGATAATAAAGATGATTAACTTATTATTAATATAGGAAAAACTTCTCCAACGGCTCTATTTCACTTCCCAATACCCCTTTACGCCCATTTTCACCCGCTAGCCCTCTTGCGCCTGCCTGGATTTCCGCGCTCGCGCCCCTCTCGCGCCCCTCTCGCGCCTCGGTGGTGTGGTGCTCGCGCCCCGGGGCGCGAGCGGATGGGCTCACGCGCCCCCTCTCGCGCTCCACACCCCTCAGCCTTATAGTAATTACATTATTATTTTACATTCCTCTATCCCACGTGCCTTTCTTTCATTCAACCAAAACTAGAAACTATTTTGATAAATGTTCAAAATACATATATATGTTTGATGGTTTTAGAAATATTTTGGATAAAAATAAAAATATATTTCTTATAATCATAATATATACGGTTTCAATCGAATACAATTGGTAACCATGCTGCTAGTTTACAGGTAGCCTAATTTAATTACGTTACCTGTCTTTTTATAGTTTGATCGTAATTATGTTATACGTATAATTACCAAATTGTCGCCGCATAACTCTATCTTCTCGTTTCACACACTTTAAACGATTGTTTCAATTACACAGTAACACGTCTCTCTCTCTCTATACACACACACAAATAATTCTTTATATTATGTTATATCATGTGTTTTTACTTTTTATCGATAAAAGTCATTGGCTAAATAATCTGACAATTTTAATAACTTATCACAAATGGATCATACCAATTTCAAAAGAAAAAACTAACATTTTAAGATTGTGGATGATAAGTTGGTGACCACCAAGGAATTAACATCAAATTATTAAACAACTTACCCAATGCCAAAAGGACAAAACGGATAGATTTCAACAATCCGTTGGTGATACATAGGTCATGATCATTAACGGATCTTCGAATGACGTATACAGTATATACAATTAAACCTTCATTTCTTTTTAATCAAACATTACATAAAATAATAACGAAAATTTAAATTTGTGTGGATAATTCGTCAAGAACCTGTCTCGGGGATGATTGACATCCGTTTGTGAAGTCTTTACCCACGATCAAATTTTCCGTTCACCAACTGTTCAAATAACACAATGTAGCTAGTTCACATAGCTATCTTCTTGTTATATAATACAGTTTTGATTTGATGCATCAAATACATATTGATGTGATAATATATAGATTTGAGATATAATAAGAGTATTATTTCTTAAAGAAATATATAGCATCATCAAATAACCATCATTTTCTTCATTTTGGTTTTCACTCCACATCTTCAATACCTGCAAAAAAAAACTTTCAAATTATTAATCTAAAAAAAACATTTACAGATAATTAAATAAAGAAATATTATCTTTAAAATCATTTCTATCTACTGTTCCACCAACACATTACCTCTTTTGATATTAATTCATCCATCAACTTTATACAAATTAAAACATAACATAAAATACTGTATAATTAGTGTTGTAATTAACTGCAACTTAATTTACTAGTAACATATGTAAATATACATACAAATACATACATTTATACACAACAGATATATTTACCTGTTCGGATAACTGGTTTTGATCCGATTAATTCCGATTAATTCAACCTCCCCAAGCTCAAAGCAGCTTTGACATCAAGCCGCCATGCATACCCGCCTGAACCCATCTTCCAAACGTCACACGGGACCGTCATCTGCATCTTCTTCTTCTCAGACAAATCATACACCAGTCTCACTCTGCATGAGAAAGCTGGCCAATACTCGAAATCAATTTTTTCAACCTTTACATACAACCACACCGACACCTGAGGAGGCGGTGATCCGCCCTCAGGATTCAGATCCACCATCCTCCGGTAGGCCAGATTGACCCACCGGACCTCATCAAAACCATCAGATATGAAACATGGACAACTGTCCATCTCCATATCTGTATACCCCAACCCCCTCCCACCGTCATCACACGAGCCGATAACCGACTCCACCGTGATCCACGACTGACGTGAACTCAACACCGTCGATAGGTCTGCCTCATGCAGACCTATCGACAGTGTTATCCACCTACTCATAATATTGTTAACTTTACTGGTACTGGTACTGTTACTGATACTGTTTTTTCCTGACACGTCAAAACTAATCCACTCTGGTACTCTCTGTACCTGATTCGTAGCAAACTCGCTTCGATCCAAATTAGTATAATTATAATTATAATCTTCATTAATTTTCTTTTTTTTTTATTATTATTTTTTACGCGAACATATTTTCGCTTTACTCTCTTCTTCACAGGTACCAATCCGGCCGAACGCTCTACGGCTATAGTCCGTGGAGCGATCGGCCGAAATCTCAGCATCAGCTGATCAATAACCTTTTTGTTCTCCGGATCTATTCCACCTCCCATACTGGCTTCAGCCTCTCTCTATATAATAACACATTAATACTAACCGGAGATTGTGTGAATAATATGATGGGTTTATAGAGGGAGAAACGTGGTCGCCGGTGACTGGGACACGTGTCCAGGACAATTGATTTAAATGTAGAAGCATCAGCTATGGTGATTGGTTGTTTTAGATTAGACTGGGCCTACATAAAAAGCAGCGTATAATTTCCTGAAGCACTTCCGATAAAGAGGACACGTATATTATTATTATTATTATTATTATTATAAACGGTGACTTTTAAGAGATCGCACCCTGTAAATTTAAAGAGCGTCGTTAATTCACTCTTGTCAGACTATGTTGTTTTAACTGGGTTAACAGTTGGAGTTTGGCTTGAACGTTCTCAGAAAAATTATAACATCGGATGTCACTTGATAGTCTTTGCGCCGACACAAGAGCATAATTCTCTGGTGTAACACACGGTGAAATACAACTCGGGTGGGCTCGAGATTCGAACCGACATCTCAAGTCCTATCTCATATACTTTATTGTCATATTCCACTAAAGATAACACGAGAGAGATTCAAACTTGGGTATTTACCGAAAAACCCAAGCCTCCTACCTATTGTTGTAAAAATCGTTTGTCGCTAATTGGGCGATGGGATGGGACTATCGATTAATCAGATCAGACATTAATGTATATTTTCCAGTTTTATATATATACACACACATTTTTATATGTAATTTTCAGTTTTACACATATACAAACATATTTTGGCCGGAGTTTGATCGGAATCTCGCTGAAAACCGCTGATTTTTGCTGGAATATCACCGGGAACTGCTAATTTTGACCGGATTTGATCGTTTATTGATTAATTGACAACTTACCCAAAATTAATTTGTGAAGTGAGAACTAGCGTAATTAAATAGTCGAAATTTTTGCAACACTAAAACTACCACTATTATTATTATTATTATTATTATTTAATAATAGTAGTGATTATTATTTAATATTTTATTTTTAAAAAAAGGTGGTGAAGTGGTTGTTTGTCAGCTATTGAGACGCGTGTCCCTTGTAAAGTACTCGTATTTGAATCTGGTCACGCGCGTGTACGGGCACGTGAGATTGACCGCTAGGGTTTGTGAGCACCAATCAGTTTACAGGAATCATGTGTACACACTCTGGGCGGTAATTAAAAATTGGTAAATCTTTTTTTAATTTTTTATTATATTATATACATATTTGGAAAGAAAAAACAGACGAATATTCTTTTGAGTTTTATATGTATCGTGTATAATTAATCTTCGATGGTACCATATTAATTAAGGTGATGTTATTTAATAGTTTTTGGTAACGCCATTTATAGGCATATTTGACCTTTCAAGGTACCAAATAGATGACGATGTTCATATTAAAGTTCATAGATTCTTGTTTTTTTTAAACGATGATGAAATTTCAATATTTCCACAAGAAGCTGCTAGAATCAAAACAAATATAAGTGAATACTTAATAGAAGTGAAGCTCTACTATCTATAATGATTGGATTACCCATAAGAAGCATGACCCTTAATGTTTTCGCAATCTCTTGAAATTGATATATTGCTAGTATAGAATAACCAATCATCCGATAACCACAACCAGTTACGCTGTAGTTCATTACATTTATCTATGATTGGATATGAGTTGATAAACTCTTGGAATCTTAAATATATCATGTCGTTTAACGTTAATGGATTATCATTTATTGTCACGTGACAAAGAATATGATATGATATGACACACTTTGTATGTTTGTAGCTAATCAACCATATAAACTAATATATCAACCAAACCTTTCAGACTTTCTGAATACTCCTTATCATCCAGATGCCCATGTTAGAACCACGTATAACTCTACACTCATTTGTGAAACCATATTTCTATTGACAAAACTAATAAAATGAGAAAATATTTTCATAATAAGTTTAGTTAATTTTGAAGGTAAAAGAGAGATGTGATTAAAATGATGTGTTTTTCATATAAGCACGCACGTGCGTGAAAATACTGGTTCTTGACCTAAAGTGGACTAGGTTTTAAATCTAAGTTAAATTAATCTCGTATATAATTTTGTGAACTCGTGGTTTCTAACCACAATTGGTACTTCTTTTTTCCATAAGAAAATTAAACAAACTTACGTACACGTGACTTCACTTAGAAATGGAGTAAGAGCGCTCACATTGAAATTCCTAATTCCTATTTCCTTGTAGGCTTGCATATCTTAAACTTTGAGAAGTAACAATGCTTTCGATCAATCTTCTTCTCTTTCTACAAAAAGTTAAATAATACAAGACATATAAAAAAAGACAGGTATTAAACTATTTATTTCACAAATTAGAGGTTATGTGCTTTCTTTTTTGTATATACTAATAAAATTTATATCATAATGCATGTTAAATTGTTAAAAAAAAGAAGTAAAACTGGGTATTTCGTTTATATAACGAATACAAGTTACTTTAGAAAAAAATAAGAATAATTGTTAAATTAAAAATTATATAAAACAATTTTAGAAAACATATGCGTAAATGCCATTACGTAGTTGCCTTATTGAATCCACCATTTGTGGCTTAGTAATGGATATAATTATGTTTCTGGTGGAGACTCAGCTAGTTTGATCTTCACTTGTGTCGTTTTTTATGAATTATGACAATGAAAGATTTGAATAGGTCTTATGAGATTGTAAGTTCAAATCCCGAGCCCACCCGGGTTTTCATCCCACCATGTTGTTAAACGTGTCCAACACCAAATCAGATCAGAGACTCCTAGAATCTTGGAGAATATTTAATATAATAATTAGTTTATTATTATAAGATAAGTTAGTCTTATTTTATTTAATCATATATTTTTTGGATTCAAATTATGTATTTGAGTTAGTATAGGATTAGTCATGTATGTGCTCTATATAAGCCATACATTGTATCATAATTATTAAGTTTTTCACGTGTGTCGTTTTCTTAATAAAAGAGTTGATCGTGTGCTGATCAAATCTCGTGTTCGTGTTCTTGATTCACCCGCTCAAAGTTTAACAAGTGGTATTAGAGCCAAGGGATCGTATCGGGAAGCGTTTTGAAAATCGGGGCAGCCTCCACCGGCGAATGCGTCCGTCGGTGGAGGGTAGGCGTGAAAGAAAGACTTGGGTCACAACTAAAAGACTAACAATGACACAGGAGAAAGCGGCTGTGAGGTGTTTCACGTCAATCATTGTCGTGTGGTAGTGCCGCTTATGACGACACGGGTGACTGGTAATGAATATATGGTTTTCTTTTTCGTAGGTCGATTAATAAGAAAAGCTATTCGAGCGAACCGTGAGTCGGTACGCGTATGTTGCGTTGTTCTAGATACCCACTTCCAAGTTCAAGAAATCAATAATCAAGTTAAAAAGTATAAGGTGTGTCCAATCTAAAAGTTTTTTCCCATTAGTTGGTTTCCTTAATAAATCGTTCCAAGGTTATTTGTTTGTCAAATATTAATCAAGGTAATTGCTCCTGCCCCATCTGTTTATTTACTTCGTACAACAAGAAAAAGGAAGAAAAGGGACATAGTCTAGAAAAGCATTATCGGACTCTTTGTCTTGCAGTTCTTAATTATTAAACAAGTTGGTTCCTCTTTTTCGTCCAGAACGCTCTACGGTTTAACTTGTGAATCACTTGTTTGAGTTCGTCTTGATCGTCATCTTCACAAGGGATTGAAAAATATGTTTTCTTTCAATCGAACAGAAGGGGATACCATGTGATGGTTTATTAGTTTGGTTTAATAAAAACAGTAGCAGCCAAAGAATTATTTGATTTTCTTTTGGTTTGATTGAAAGAAAAAGAGAGTACTTGCAACCTTGTGTTCTCGTTTCGAGTTCGTTTTTTTTTGGAACCGAACCGACCACGGAAAGTTTCCAATCGAAGGTTGTCCGTGTTTCGATTGTGGTAGTTTCCGATCCAACAAAGGTGTGTCCCGGTTCTGATCGAGGTGAGTAAGTTTCAAATTTAAGGTGTGTCCTGGGTTCCGATCGTGAAAGAGTTGCGACCTGTTTGTTGGGTTAGTGATTGAACCGATCGAAGTCGACTGAAGCAAAGGTTGGCTGTTTTAGTTCGTTTAAAACAAAGAATCTGATCGAATGTGTGTCCATGTTCCGATCGCGGTGAGTTTCCGATCAAACCGATTGCGGTGAGTTGATGGTAGAACGATGGGGTGTTAGTGTTCCGATTGTCGTAAGTTTCCGATCGAACATGTCCAGGTTTAGTGGCGAACAAGTGATGGTGAGGTAGTTACAAGGTGGTAACGAGGTTGTGTGTCAACTTGGTTTTGGTGTTCATCGAGTTGAAGGTCTCGGTGATGATGTGCCATCACCGTGTGTCGGGATGGGTAAATCTCCGTGTGTCAGACATTAATGATTTGCCATGACAGTGTGTCGGGATGGTAAGATCCTCGTATGTCGAGATGATTAAATTTATGTGTGTCGGAGTAGCTTAGTAGGCTGAAACCGGGGATCAAGTGATACCAAGTACTAGTGGTTTTGTGCTGCCAATTAGGACCACAAATGGAGAACATGTTCGGTAAGATCGGTGGGATATCGGGGCTGATTCGACGTGTATGAACCATGTATTCATAGGAGGGCATCGAATATGATCAAGGAATGCGACAAGGCTGTTATTTGGAGGAGAGTTGGATATGTCTAGAATCTTGTGTGAATTAAGGAGTAACCGAACGAGACGCAACTTCGTGTGAAGGCATGTGACGAGTCCAAGAATTAAGTCCAAAGAGAACGAGTGTTGCGGGTTGTGAAAGACCCTAAGAACAAGTATGAATCTAGAGGGAGTGTTGGAATTCAACATTTAAGCCGATGTCGGAAAACGTGACCTGTTGTGTTGAGTCATGGGCTGTTTCGAGTCAAGGTGCTTCGTGTGTGTCACGGTTTGAAGAAGTTTGGTGTTGAGAGGGAGTGTTAAACGTGTCCAACACCAAATCAGATCAGAGACTCCTAGAATCTTGGAGAATATTTAATATAATAATTAGTTTATTATTATAAGATAAGTTAGTCTTATTTTATTTAATCATATTTTTTTTTGGATTCAAATTGTGTATTTGAGTTAGTATAGGATTAGTCATGTATGTGCTCTATATAAGCCATACATTGTATCATAATTATTAAGTTTTTCACGTGTGTCGTTTTCTTAATAAAAGAGTTGATCGTGTGCTGATCAAATCTCGTGTTCGTGTTCTTGATTCACCCGCTCAAAGTTTAACACATGTGTTACGCTAGATAGTTCTGCTCTTGTGACGGCACAACGATAATTAGGTGTGGCAGTCGGCGGTATGGTTTCTCAGAGGAATGACCAAGCCAAACTCTGAAGTTAGCATGAGCCCGGTTAAGATAACATTGTCTGAGCTGAGTGGGACAATACGACTCTTCAATTCAGAAAGTATGATAACCTAAAAAAATCACTCTGTTCATTGAATCTGAGTTGATACAAGTAAACATAAATGTAAGAATTCACTTTAGCTTTTCCTAAATATATATGAGGATATATTATGAGAAGTGGTATTTAACTATTTTTAGAATGAGATGGGAATAGGATGGTAGTTCTTGACACGATACAAAATAATTAAATAAAAAGTTTATATTCATATTATAAAGATGAAAAATATTAACATTTGAAGTAAGAATTTTAATTCATCTTCTTCTCTAATATTTCAAACATACATATTTTGCAAGTGAAGTATCCGTTCTCCAAGTTTGTAATCAAGAATGAGAGATAAGAAAACAAAAACAATTAACTAAACCACACAAACTACAAAAAAAATCAACTGAATCAGTGTAAATGTTTAAATTGTTACAGACTCGTTTGCAATTACTAAATAGTCACAAACAACATTACATGAGCCGACATAATTCATGACTTGAACACGACAAGATTTCAAATATATTGTTCTTGTTAGGGTTCAATAGTTTTAACCCGCCAACTTGAAGGCTGAAGCCCACCAGCATGAAATAGGGGCGAACAATAACCGAATCAAAAATTGACGATATTAACCGTAAGTTGAATTCATCGAAGATCATATATCTGTTATTTTTTGTACCCATGGTTGACGAAATTAACCGAACCAGATCATTCATACTATAATGTATTTTAGCTTTTATACCTCTATTTCATGTTTAATACCACTATTTCTTATAGTTATGCCTCTGTTTCATTTATTTAGATCTCGATTTCATGTATTAATCTAATCATCCACTTCATGTACTTGCAAGTAAATTTTTTAACCCAAGTTCGATTTTAGTCACTCAACAAAAATTTACATAACCGAACCTAAAATAAAAAAAAAAAACATACCAAATAAACCAAACCGATTAACCAAAAACCAATAAATGAATTCAGTTGTAACTAAAATGAACCGAACCAAACCTAACCGAACCGAGCAAACCATAACATGCAATACCACACTTGACCCCAAGCCCCAAAACATATCAACCAATATTCCCATCTGTAGCTCTCGATCTGGTAAGTTTTATTTTGTTTTACTCGATCTGATTCATCTACACCTGTACCATTTCAATTCGATTATTATGCTACAACATATCCATCATAATTGAAATTGATATATTATCTATAAGATCCAATCAACGTTAATTTTGAGTATGCCATATTATACGGTTTAATTCAATTGTGAGGTTAATATTAGGGTTCATTTCAGATTTATTATTATTATTATTTTGGCAATTGAGCATAATAATTAGTAGTAAACTATTAACTCATCGTCATCAACGTAGTCAGTAAATTGCACCAATAGCGAAACTATCATAGGGTCTGAGGAGGGAAAAATGTAGACAACCTTAACTCCTCTACCATGTAGGAATAGAGAGGCAGCTGCCGGTGAGACCCCGGCTCGATATTAGTTTTGCATCAAGCAGGATCGTCTCTGAGAATTTAAATACCTCGGTCGAGAAAAATAAAAAGGCACGTATGCCTTAACGAAAATTTTTATTCGCTAGCGTACATGGATAAAACTTTTATTGATTGGTATATTATGAGTAGAAACCATTTCGAGCTTGTACTTGTCTCAAAAACCATTGCAAATAACCTTATTTTTAACACCAAAAACATATATACGTAATATATATGAAAAAGTATGTGCCCCCGAACCTTATGTGCCCTAGCCGATGGTGCAACTCGCACACCCTTCGAGCCTCCCCTGGCATCAAGCATAGCACTCAACCATCGGGACACCGGCCAATTGGTGCATGCATGATTAACCTTCCGCCACTTTTAACGTTATTTTCACAAAATGAGTTAAGACTTAGGAGTGAGCAATAACCGAAACCGAATCGAAAACCGAATTAACCGAAATTAACCGAACCGCACCGAACTCTTCATTTTTTTTTCTTCATATTTTCAAAGCCATTTTCCCTCTATTTCATGTATTATATGTATTAACTGTTTAATACTATCATTTTCATGTATTTATATCACCATTTCATGTACTAATATTTCAATTTCATATATTTATACCGTCATTTCATGTATTTAAGCATTCATTTAATGTATTTTTACGCAAAATTTTAGCCCAAGTTTAATATTGGTTGTTAACCGAAATTAACCGAACCGAACCATGCACACCCCTAAGTTAAGTTACGTCAAAATTAGTGCAAATTCACTTTTGCCCAACGAGGGCCTACACACTCATACATTATATGTGCACACTGCAAGCAGGTAGTAAAATTATTAATGAAAGCATTTTAATGGTTTATATCATGAATAAAAATATGAATAAAATGTATATATCTTATTTACATATTTTCTCTTTTGATAGTAAATAAAAGATCAATAGTACACAATAATGGCGGACTATCACTTTGTGTACAAAGATGTTGAAGGATCAACAACTCAATGGGATGATATTCAAAGAAAGCTTGGAAATTTGCCACCGAAGCCGCCTGTGTTCAAGCCCGACCCGTTTACTCCTGCTGAAGATGAAGATTCCAAACCAAAAGACACGAATTGGATTGACAGCAAGACCGAAGAACAGCTTGAAGATCTTGAAGATGATCTTGATGACAATTGGTTTCTCGAAGAATACAGGTACGATTCTTAACGAACTGAATGTTTAGTGAACTGAACTGTTCGTTTATTTAATAAATGAACAAACATGAGCAGAGCTTTTTGTCCATTTTAGGGGTGTGCGTGGTGCAGTTCGGTGCGGTTTTTGGTTAAAACCGAACCGAAAGCCGAAACTTCGGTTTTAGTATTTGAAACCGTTCGGTTTCTTTTTTTTTTTTCCGTTTTGGTTTCGGTTTGGTTTCGGTTTTTTCTTTTTTTTTTTTAATTTGATCTTGAAAATTTTAGGTCAAAAGAAAGTTTTAAAAAAATAAATAATTTAGGTATAAATAATTATGTTAGTTGTAAAATAATAGACTATTAAACATTTTACCAACAATATTTAAGTTACATGTTTATTAAATTCTTATAAATTACTTAATATAAAATATAAAATAACAAATATTTAGGAATTCGGTTTTTATTATATAGCAAAACCAAAACCGAACCGTTAGTTCCTTTTTTACAAATAATAAAACCTAACCGTCGGTTTTTGTTTCGGTTCGGTTTTTTTGGTTTGTTTTTTTTTTGGTTTTTTCGGTTTCTTGCACACCCCTAGTCCATTTAGTTAAATGAACGATCATGAACACAAACACATGTGTCGTTCGTTTATGTTCGTGAACGTTTGTTTATTTAATAAGCGAATGAATGTGAACAAAACTTTTTGTCCATCTAGTTAAACAAACAAACATGTAGGGATGTATGCAACCTGTTAAGTTTCGGGATAAGGCCAGAGTTGACATCTGTTGTTTCTGCAATATGCATATAATCTATTAAAACTGTGATATCTAAAAAGTCGCATCACTGAATATAGAATTTCAAAACATTGTAAGACCGGGTGTAGTGGGCGTTTTGCCCACCCAAAAAGCCCCAAAGCGCCCGGGAACATCGCCCCCCGGGGCGCTTTGGGTTGAAGTTTGGTGATGGGCGTTGTGTGGGAAGCACTGGATGGGGGGAAGATGGGGGAATGTGATTGGTGGGTTTTTATTTGTTTTTTTTTATAATTAATAATAATAAAATAATAATAAGGTAATGACTGGTTAGGGCTCCATCCACTACACCCTTTTTTTTGAAAACGCCCCTATGGTGACGTGGCGCCACATGGCGCAAAACGCCCCCATAGGGGCTCCATCCACTACACACGGTCTAATAAAAAACATAAACGAAATAAGGTGAAGGAAGATTATAGAATCACAAAATGCGATGAAAAAAGTACTTGAGAGGTGAGAGGCGGGATGTTTGTGAGATATGATTAAAGGTTTGTGGGTTTTTAAGGCATGTTGAGGGGGGGGGGAAGAAATTCACCAGAAAAGTTTCGAACACGGGTCATGGCAGTTTAACAAGCAATAGATAAGCTACTAGGCCAGCACAAACTTTTGATTTATTCTACCCAACTTTGTTATTGGGTTCAGTGTTAAAAAACAATGGGTTCGCCTGAACCCGATATTATGAATGTTGCCCTGCCCCTGAATTTTGTGGACTTGCTACAATTTAGTCTTGTTTTTTTGTTTTTTCCCTCCCCAACAGATTGATGTCCATGTTTACTTTTAATAAGTGTTCACTCGCTTATGTTTGTACATCTATGTTTAGTTAGGTATTTTCGTTTGTGTTGTTTATGACTGCTCGTTTATACTATTAAGCATAGTTGTCAGTAGCGATGATAGCGGGCACTATAGTGCGCTACGTAGCGATGCGGCTGTAGGCCGCTATATATTAAATATCGGTCATTTGGCGTGATTATAGCGGTATTTAGGGTTTTTTTTTTAATTTTTATTTCATTTTTTAATATAAACAAAATGTAGAAACCTATTTTTTGGGCTTGTTTTTAGGCTTGTTTATCAACCAAACAGCTGCACCTTCCACAAGTTCCATCGTAAAAGCTTATTTTGTGAATATAAACCCTATTTATTTGCTTAAAAATTTTCTACTCCTTTATTGGTAAATATGAAATAGAGGTCACTATTTACCGCTATTCGCTACGCAGCATATAGGTGACCCGTCGCTATTTACCGCTATTCGCTATTGACAATTGTGCCATTAAGTAACAGGCGAACATGAACACACTTATTTTCTTAATGAACAAACAAGAAAACCTTGTTCGTTTATTGTTCATGGTTGATTGTTTGTTTGGTTAAGTAAAACCGTTTACAAGCCTAAATACAGGTGCTTAAAAATTATACAGTGTTCATTACCAAATTTCAAGCTTAAAAATTATATAATTATGGCTTTAAATTATTTGTTCTTATATTTATTTTCTTCTTAAAGGAGAAAGAGGTTAGCAGAGATGAAGAATAGGGTCAAAGTCCCAAAGTTCGGGTCAATCAAACCCGTTTCCGGGTCAGATTTTGTGCGTGAAGTGTCACAAGCCCCGTCAGATGTGTGGGTGGTTGTTATCTTATACAAAGACGGGTATCCTTATTTAACTCGTGTTTTAAACTTTTAGTTATATTGATTTTATTTTGTTTGTTATTAGTAGTTAATTAATATTTAAATAGGTACCCTGAATGCGGTGTCCTGTTGCAATGTATGGAAGAACTGGCAACAATGTACCCCGGAACAAAGTTTGTTAAAATAATATCAACCGACTGCATTCCTAATTACCCGGATCGTAATCTCCCAACAGTATTGGTTTATAATAATGGTGCTGTGAAGGCAAATTACGTTGGTTTATATACTTTTGGTAGAAGATGCACTCCTGAAGGTACATTTTCTTTTTGACAATTTGATATGTTATTCACAGTTATCAAATGCGCTAGGCGCACTCAAGGTGTGTAGGCCTTGCATGGGGCCTAGGTGCAAGGCGCC
The DNA here is from genome assembly GCF_021521415.1 of Bidens hawaiensis. Lineage (NCBI taxonomy): Eukaryota > Viridiplantae > Streptophyta > Magnoliopsida > Asterales > Asteraceae > Bidens > Bidens hawaiensis. The sequence goes on from NW_027492783.1 coordinate 56,321, forward strand.
AAAAAAGTGAGGGCCTGAGAAAAAAAGAGCGCACTTAATTAAAAAAATTAAAAAGTATATTATGTATATGAAAAATAATACTACTATTCTTCAAAACAATTCAATGTTGTAAAACTCGCTAGGCGGTCCCTAGGCTGCCGACCCCCTTGTAGGGAGTACTCCTGGAGTACTCGGCTTGTACTCGGACATGATAAATATAACATAAAATGATTATTGGATATTATATATATGTTAAGACAAGCATAATTCATATGAAAAAAAAAACATAATTCAAAAAATTCATGTTTTGTTGTTATTTTTAATTTTTTATTAAAATTAAAAAATAAAAATTGGTGGCCGAGTTGACCTTGGAGGCCGAGTAATCCCGAACCGAGTTGGACCTTGGCGAGTAATGGTGGCCGACGGCAAGGTTGATGACCGAGGACCTTGGAATCGCCGATTCCTAGGCCTTGGAATCCGACTTTTACAAGTTCAAATACAGTAAACAAAAGCTATATAACATTTAATATCATTTATTTAGTACCAAAGTTTTTCCAAGATAGTCAAGGTTCAAATGTAATTATGCTATAACTTGAATAACAAAATGTTCAATGTAATTCCTTTGACCTCTTGCGTTTCTTTTGCTTGGCTTTTATCTTCTCATGTTCTTATCGTAGGCGCCGAAGCGCTCACCTAGGAACTACAAGCACATTTATTGCGTTTCTTTTGCTTGGCTTTTACAAGCGCTTTTAATAACTATAAATAATGTTATTATTTTATTGTCTTTAAATTGCTAAATTTATTGTGTATGTGTAGGTGTTGCTATGGTTCTGTGTCAGTCAGATCCTGTGCTTAATGATGGGCAAAGTGAAGGTGAAGCTTCTCGAGAAGCGGTTCTAGAAGGAGTTCGGAGGAGGTTTATTGAGAATGTGGTAGCACAACATGAAAATGATGATGATGGGTATTCAAGTGACTAGAATCTTGGTCTGTTTTTTTAGTTTTCGTGTTGAATCTTCGGTTGTTGGTACGATGTTTAAGGTTATTGTTATGTACTGGATTTTTGTTTGTTGTTTTGGAACTATGAACTTTTGCTTTCTGCATAAAGATGATATTTGCTAACCAGTTTCCTGTTTAACTAATATTTTTACTTGTTTGACACATCATCAAAATACAACCATTTTAAGGAATGACATACATTTGAAACTAATGATTCAAATAAACTCGCCAGCTGCAGGCGAAAGCTGATACATGATTTATGTTTGACGCAATTGAAGTACTTGTGTACGCTGTATGTGGCATCACAAATGGTTCAAGTAGCTTGTTGCCAAACAGGTACTCACGGCCTGAAAATTATTCTTAGTTTGCAATCTCCTGTAACAATATCACACCATACTCAACTACTGCATGTAAACTGATAATAATATGTGACCTCACCTGTAACATCCCGTTTTCTAGTTTTGGTTAATAAATGAAAATACAAGTTATTATGAGTCGGGCTAGTTGGGTAAACGGATATGGGTTATGGACTTGCGTTAGGAAAGAAAGAAGGAAAGACCATGGGCTTAAGCCCATGATCCATAAATATATAAACCATTAATCACCATTTAATCCTCATTCTCACATATTCCTTACACTACCAAAACACACACTTAAACTTCTCTCTAGCTCTCTCATTTCTCTCTAGCCGAAACCAAGAAAGAATCCGAGCACCGACCTGAGGTAATGATAGTATGTTGATGTTTTAGCTTAAACCCGTTAGATATAGCCACGAAACAACAATCCGACACCGACACCGTTAAACCGTTTAAGTCACGAGATCCGGGTGGAATCGGGTATAAACCGAACCTATGATGAGCTTAGGGGTCACCCTAGCTCAGATCTGGATCGAACGGGACGAAAAATGGTGAAAAAACGAGTTAAAACTCGTTTTTTCCGGCGAATCCGCGGTTTTCCGGCGGCTTTCCGGCAATGACGACGCCGGAAAAGTGTACGAGGATAATAATATGTCAGGGAATGTTCTCTACATTCCCTGACACTCTGACCTAACCCTAGTTCGCTATGGGAACTTAACGAATTGGAAGGTGATTCGTTAGTGGAGCACAACGAACTAGCTCTAGTTCGTCTCTGATTCGTTAGGGAAAAAGGGTAACGAATTACCCTTGATTCGTTGTGACCAGTTCGTTAAGGGAGATAACGAATTAGATGGACTAATTCGTTATATGGACTGGTTCGCTATGGAACTGATTCGTTAAGGAGTCCAGTTCGCTATAAGGTCCAATTCGTCATAAGGACCAGTTCGTTATGAGGCCTAATTCGTTACAAAGCCAGATTCGTTATAATAGTTAATTCGTTATGAACTCTCATTCGCTAAGGACTTAATAACGAATCAGAACTTTGAAAGAATGACAGAACAGTCCCTGGACTTAGAAAAGAATGAATTAATTACAATTAGACCCTTGAACTTTTGAGTTAGCGAATTAAATAATGATTCAAATTGTAATGGAAAATGTGTTACAACGGTTAATGGAAATAAATTTTTTTCAAGCTGACGTGGCAGCTCGACCCCAGCCAGGGGCTCTGCCCCTTGGACCTTGCTAGGGGCTGCCGCCCCTAGAACCCTGCTGCCAGGGGCACTGCCCCCCGGACCCCTGTTCGTTGTGGGTTATATTAACACTAGAAAGACGATATAAGTAGTGATATTTAATTGATACGTGTAATTGTTATACAGTTAGTCGTGCACAGCTCAAGAAAGGAATTACCATAAACGGTGAACGTAACCGCATTCAGGTGAGTTTCTAGCCCCATTCCTTGTTATGTTTTCGGGGCTGTGTGCATGCTCGATGTGATTAGTTAATACACTTATCCTAAGTGATAAGTGTATGCCATATATGTGTTATGTGAAACGTATGAATGGTTTCTTGCTAGTACATGAACGATCTTCGGAATTTCATGTATTGCCAGGAAATGGTTAATGTTATATGTATGTTGTAAGATAAAGAATGAATGATGTATGTATGAAACTTACAATTATGTATATAGAAAAGTATGTTAAAAATTTATGGAAGAAAGGGTACCGGACCCTAATAATATCCGAGGATGAAGGGCACCGGACCCTAATAATATCCGAGGATGGAGGGCACCGGACCCTAATAATATCCGAGGTATGTAGGGCGAATGCTCTTTATAACGTAAGGTTAGATATGTATGTGTATGAAAGATTGATGGACAGGTTAAGTATGTAATGCGTACCTACGGGCACGTGTATGTGTATGTAAAGTAAGTTGTGTGATTAACTAGAACTCACTCAGCGTAGCTGACTTTTAGTATGCACGCAGGCAAATAGGTTGAGGCAGCTAGCATGATTGAAGACACATGGCATGGAATCGAAGATACTGGCATCTCGAAGAGATGTTGTGATGTTTTAAAGACTATGTTTCATGTTTAAATAAATTTGAATGTTTGTTAAGACAAGATTTGACAGTTTTGTAAGATATTATGGTTGAAGTTTTATGTTCCGCGCAAAGTTTTAATTAACTCTGATACTTAGAACTGTGTTTATTAGTAAATCCAACACCAAATTAGGGCTACCGGTAACGGGCCTTACATCACCTCCTGAAACCACCTCGCATTCAAACCATTTTGAATTGGAAGGTTTAAAATAAGGAACCGTTCGACAACTTGGGGGCGTGCTTATGAATCCGGATTTCCATCTGTATTTACAAATGATGGTAAACAAATTCAGAATGGCAGCGGAAGTGATGGAATTGTACCTTAAGATTACCACTGAGTTGATCCTGACAATTTCCAACACCGGATCCGTTCCTACAATGTCAAAATAAAAGATCAAGAGATGCCAGAACAAGCTTCGATTCGCACCCGTGGGCTGTTCTTTACTGCATTATCGACGATGAACGGCCCGCACCTGTTTTACTTGCCTTCTGCATTGAAAGTTTGAAACGGGCCTCGACTTACCTATTGGTTTTATAAAGTTATTTGCTTATTAATTACTCGTAGTCAAAGTTATTTATAACGCGCAGAAATCATTTTTTTAACGTTATTTGTGAGCAAGAATCTTGTTTTACTCATATGGGAGTTAAAAGTCATGACAGCAGACGAAAACTGAAGTAACTAAACTTAAAAGACAAACTTACAACACGTCTGTAACGTTCAAGTCATTGTATGAAGTAGTCATCGCATTGCGTATATTGTACGTTTAATAACGGTATAAATGGTTGTAGGAAAGCTGTTTTTATTTGATATAACAGAATACTTCAAGATGAAGTATTTCATACTTTTATAATCCCATATCCATATCTATACATACAAAAGCTTTAGAGAAACAAATGCCAAATCTCTAATCATTTTTTCATACTCATGGCTTCTCTTGTCACAAGCTTTATCCCCCTAACCCACAACTTGGCAATTTCTAACCCGCCATCACAAACAAAATGCACCTCTTTGTTCTTCACCGTCACCACCCGAAACACCCCTGCCATGTCAGCACCACTCTTCTTCCTCCGACACCTCACAAAACCAACACTGGGTCCCACCTCCGCTTCTCGACAAACCACATTTCGACTACTCGACTCTCCCCATCTTAAAACACCTTCACTAGTCATTCTCAAATCCTTCCTATGCAACCCGCCTCTTCCTCCCTTCGTATATTTCAACACGCTCTCACCACGAAGAACTAGCGCCCTGGCAAGCTCGTTTAATATCACACACTCTGCGGTGTTCTCAGTGTGTTTTCTCGCAAGCGAGAGTGCGGTTTCCCCTTTCGAGTTCTTGTAACCACAAACCGATCCACACGAGATCAACACTTCACACATTTCACTATTGTTTTCCCTTGATGCTAACATTAGAGGCGTGTATCCGTCCCCATCGGGGACGTTTACATCATACCCTCTACTGGTCAACAGTTTGACCGCATGCACGTCACCATGACGTGCAGCATAATGCAGAGGGTAAAACCCTCTAGCGTTTTCGCTACCCTTTTCTAAAGTAAACTCAATCATTACTTTCTCAAACATATCCGAATTCTCGTTTATTTTCGATAAAGAAATCGCGGTCTCACCCATTTTATTCATTAGCTTAACGTCACACCCCGCGTAGATTAAAACCCTAAAGCTTTCTATATACCCTTTCATTGCAGTCACCATAACCGCGGAAAACCCCTTTTCGTCTTGCTCATCGAAATCAACATCGTCTCGGGAAACCAAAGCTTTTAAAGCGTGTACATCGCCCGAATGAGCGACATACATCAAAGGCGAAAACACTGATAAGTTACTAGACACGGGTACTGTACCCGATCTAGTAACATCCAACACGGCTTTTTGAAAGCCGAACGACCATCGGTTTGACTCGGCTATAGACCGAGCGGACTGCCCGGTCAAGTTAGTCAAACCGAGGTCCGCACCAGCTTTAGTCAACACTTGTAAACACTCTTCCTGTTTATATTTAGCACATATCATTAGAGAGGTGTTACCATTGTGTTTGGTTTTAGAATTAATATCACACCCAGAGTCTATTAACACTTGAATGATATTATTAAACCCAAGACGTGCAGCCAAGTGTACGGGTTGGGTTTCGTCTTTACGGGTGGTTTTGATCGGGTATTCTATGTGGGACCCACATTTTATTAAGGTTTTAACCGCTCCTATGTTGTTGCAAAGTACTGCGTGATGTAAGAGAGTTCTACTGTTGTGACACGTGTCTATGGACAAGTGTTGCAGTAACATTTGTAATATGGAACCAGTAGCTTCAAAGTACTCCACTGCACACCAGGTGATTGGATACGGGTCGGATAGTCCGGTTCCGACCCGTATTTCGTCACCTGATGTTGGATCCCAGGACCATGCTCCTAGTTGGACCTTGATGTTGACATTTACACCCATCTGAAAATAAATAAATAAATAAATAAATAAAATTAATAAAACATGCATGTGGCAGAAAAAGACAAAAGTATATTGTCGGTTGACTGGCTAAATGGACTGAATATATTTGTAGGGGTCAAGTTGGACTATTGTAAAATAATTTTTTTAAAGATTAATATACTATATATATATTTTCTCATAAATTGATGGTATGCAATATATGATTTAACAAAATGATGCAATTTCAATAATAGTCTAGTTTGGTTTTATGCATAAAATGCAGTTTTGAGTGATTTCAGCCCGTTTAAAATGTGTTTATGTTTGAAGGCTTGAAGCCAGGGAAACGTGTCGTGTTTTGTCAAACAGACGATGATGAAGTTAGTTATGAGAAATTTAACAAGTTCATTGAAGGCGGACACGACATGTTTAGTAAGAGTTACAAGACACATTTAGCATGATCAAATTTTACAAGTTCAAGAACATGATTAAATGTAAGTTCAATAACACAAAAACACGTTTAACACGGCTATTTAAACGAATTTAAAATAACTTTGAAAGACTTTATGGCAAGCAAATGCGACTAGAGTTAAAAATTAGAAAATATACTAAATTATATATATGTAAAACTTTGTGGTTTTAATACACTGGTCTTGAAACTATGTTGTTTTTAGTCTTTTATATACCGGTCTTCACACACTCCGACACCAACCACTTAACCCGTTTAACACAATTACTTACACGGGTTATGTGCGTCATAAACAGGTTAGGCCTATTTACATACAAGTGTCGGTATTGTGTCAGCCCATTTACCCATACCCATTTGGCCATTTAACTTCATCTGAATATAACCTGAATCAGATATATTCATAGGAAGATTGGTCAAAAATGTCCCAAGTCTAATAAATAATATAGGGCCCTAAATAATATCTCAATATCCAATTATTGCAGTCAATGCCAGCTGGAAATATTTTGTACATTCCGTATTTGCTTACTTTGTAAATAATATTTAGGAAGAACACTGACAGATTTAGTAGGGACATGGGTGACATGTTCTATAGTAGTGAAATAGAATAAGATCTACAGTGGTAATGGATAAGATGTATTATTATTATTATTATCCATTACTTGACAAATGCAGTTTCTGAATTTTTTGTGATATTTGCAAAACCATGATGATGCAAGTACCATATAATATAAACAAACATCATCAATGGCTACAAAACTCCAGCTGTTTAATAGTTGTTGTAACTTGTAACAAAGATACTAAATGGCCCAAGAATCTTGAAAAGATAGTGTCAAAAGGAGTTGTATCTAACAGTGGGGTAAACTTGGACTTGGTTTTCTCAATAATCCAAATATAAGTTAATGGTTTTATATGAAATTATTTAGCACTTTTTAATAAGATGTAATTGATTAGTGATTAGACTTTAGCCCCCCCAACTAGATTGAGAAGTGTTACCTGCAACAGCAGATTAACAACCGCAACTTGTCTACTAACAACGGCTGCAACGAGCGGCGTGCAGTTAGTATTTGTATGTAGTGAAGGCTTAGATGAGCAAAGCAGCACTCTAGCAGATGCATTTATATCCACACCACACTGTCATTACAAATCACAATCATATCATGTTAATGTTTGTTAATAACCAACCGACCGACATATTGATGTTTACGTACCTTTAAGAGAACATCAACCACATCGATAAATCCTCTGCAACATGCAATGACAAGAGCATGCACAGCAATATGGGGCCTTATAAGATCAGAAGCCATTAGCGACTCGATAAAACTGCCACCGCGCCCGTGACAGCTGGCTTCTAGTAGAGCTTCCTCACAACACGGTTGAGAGGCACCGGCTTTGAGTAAGATCTCAAAGATCTCAAGGTGGCCCTCTCTCACAGCCGCTGTCATTGAATATCCTCTAAAAAGCTTCTGATTCACATCGGCTCCTCGGCTCTATTATTACCAAAATAGCAACAAAAAAGTGTCATTTTGCAAAATGGACAAACAAAAAGCAAACTGAAACTTAGTATATAAAATTCTTTTTAATCATTCTTTATAAAGCAGATCAACAGTTACAAATCACAAGGATTTCCATGTAGTAAATTGAATGTTGTGAACACATTCTCATCAAGTTATCGGTCCTGTATTGCTTATTAAACTACAACTCCTTACTAGTTTAAATGTGTACTATTAAGCAATAAGTCAACTGTTGCATTAATAATATTTAATATCAAACTTTGAACTAATACAGGATTAATGTTATCAAAATATAAGCATATATCAACTCAAAACATCAATGAAACCATAAACCTACAGCAGGCATTGTTCTTCACAAGTCATAGAAACAGTTGATGCATAATAAGCATAATTTCCAGCCCTAAATCGACTTACTGGCCACAATTGTTCACATTTAGGAGTGAGCAATAACCGAACCGAACCAAAATTAACTGAACTGAAATGTTCACATTTCATATATTTCTAGCTTTTATACCTCCATTTCATGAATTTCATGTTTTATACCACCATTTCATGTTTTTAACAAACCAAACCGAAAACCGAAAAACTAACCAAATAAACCGAACCGATTGTTTAATTTGGTTGAGGCTAATAACCGAACGGTGGAATTAATTTTACATTATATACTCAACCGAAAACTGAAATTAACCGAACTGAACTACTCATATTTTCGTATATTTCCAGCATTTATACCTCCATTTCATGTATTTACACATTCTTTTTATTTATGCATCCATTTCACATATTAACCGGAATTAACCGAACCGAAAACCGAAAAATTACCCGAATAAACCGAACCGATTGATTAATTTAGTTGAGGCTAATAACAGCTAACAACTAAGTAATTGTACGTTATACTGATAGAACTAGTACGATATAATAACATTATATCTCTGATCAAAATTCAAAAGTGTAATTAACTTAATTATTTATTTAACAGCATTTAATGCAGAGTTTACAACTCCGTTCAAAATTCAAACTCTGGCGATCTGATAACAACCGTAATTACCGGAACTAAACTAAATAATAATAATAATAATAATAATAATAATAATAATAATAATAATAATAATAATAGTCAACAAATCAAATTCAAATTCTATACCAGTAACTTCCTCACGAGCTTCACATTTCCGGTATGTACAGCAACAAACAAAGCATAATAATAATAATAATAATAATAATAATAATAATAATAATAATAATAATAATAATCAACTACTCACATTCAAATTCAATACCAGCAACTTCCTGACGAGCTTCACATTTCCGGTGTGCACAGCAACGAACAAAGCAGTGACGTCAGACATAAACTCGTGGTACTCAAACCGCACCACATTCTCCGACTCATCAACGCAGATAACCTCCGGCGTACGGAGCTTGACGGAAACAGTACCGACGAAGTTAACGTCGACGTAAGGATCGTCGTTAATGACGTCAAATGCGGTTGTGAGATCGGTTGAGTTGGAGGCTATGGTTTCAATGAGGCGTTGCGAGACTTCGGCCTCGTAGTTGACCGGAAATATCTGTTGTTTTGTAATCATATCTGGAAATTTACACACGGTCACACTAGAGGTTGAGTAATATATGATATTAATATTAGATAGGTGTCCGCGCGATGCTGTGGAAAACACGGCTTTGATTATCACATTACATGTTTATGTGTGTTTATTATTAAAGTTTAAATTGTGAAACCAAACTGGAACCATGCTGTTAGTAATGATTCGGTATCAATTTTCAATTGTTGAGTTTGGTTTTGGACGACAAAAAATCAGCATTAACGGTTGGACTCGCAAGTTTAACTTAAAACCATCAAAACCGACACTGAACACTCCTACGTAATATATTAATTTATTTAAAATGAAAAAAATTACAACAATATCTTATCCAAATTAAAGAGAATAAAATGCTCGTTTTTATGGTGCAATTTGTTTATAAAAATATTAACTTATGAAGAGGCTATAGTCGTTTAAAAATCATGGGTGAGAAGTTAGTTTACAAGTTAAATTAAAAACATAATATGGTTAAAGATGAGGGACCAAACTTGTAAGTTGAATGAATTGTATTTATCCTTACTAACACATGTACATCATGCTTTAAGTGTTGTAAATTACTTAAAAATGAGTGTCTTAATTTGCCCTTGTTTGATGTATTATATATAGTATAGATATCTAATCTTCTTAAATGGATTATTATTATTATTATTTAATGGGAGGAAGGTTCTCCGGTTTTAAAGCACTAGCAGCATCTTTTTCTTCTTAAAAAAACAGATTTCTTTAATGTTTGATTAAACGAGTTTCAAACTAAATTTTACATCAACAGATCCGTATCCTTCTTCCAATAAAAAATCTTAAAACATTAACTTGAAATTTGGGGAAAATATTATAATGCCGTTAAGTTTTTTTTAACGGGGACATTGAGGGTCAGTTTTTTTAAATTTGGGACCGTCACTGTGATAAAATGAATATAGATTATTATCTGCCAATAACATTCGATAGAGATTATTAAAATCTAATTAACCTTTTTTTTCTTACATTTTTTTTTGTTTTTGATTTATAATAACTTTAAGTTATGATTTTTTTCTATTATTTTTAAAAATTTTTTAGGGGTTTTAGATCTTAACTGTAAACCTCTAAAAAAATTCAAAAAAAAAAAATTCAATAGATCATTACTCAAAGTATAAATCAATATATATATATATTGCATTTGTTGTCGTTGTTCATAAAAAAAAACCCTCGAAACCCATTCTGACCCAAACCAAAAAACCCTATTTTAATTGACTCATTCTGACTATAACCTGTTTTGACTTGTGACCGGTTTGAACCGACTCAACCCATTTGCCAACCCTACGCTTCAAGGTATTGTTTGTGTAACATGTATAGTTTAATATTTTAAGAATACTATAAATAAATTTTTTTATTATAAAATAACTTAGTTAAAACAACTAAATAAGTCCGGTTTGCTAACTATGGTAACCGATGTGTGAAAAAAAATAAAGAACAACTTAAATAAAGTTTGTATTGAAGCGTGGATAAACATATTGTTAGAACACTCATTTTATCAAAACTAATTATTATTCTTATTAATTTTATCTAACTTTTTAAGCTTGAGGACATGATTTAGGATTTAGAGCATTCACATGCTATCTACCAAATAGTGTGAGTGGGGTTCTTATAACGTATGCATTGGTATACGGTGTTCTGAGTAAGTAAAGAGAAAATGTAGTGATTTTTCAGCATATTTGAAAATAGATGTGTAAACTTTAACTTATTATGAAAGTTATATAAACCTTTACAATTCCAACATTGGTTTGTGGCTTGATTCATTCTCTGCCAATGGTGACACCTCCTTCTGCGCACATTTGGAATCACATTTCAAATTTCTACCATCGTTATATCACCAGTGAACACTGTAATAGTTTAGGGACCATTCATCCTTAAATTTGAAAAGACCCATCAAACAGTGAACAACGTAAACATTCCTCGTGTTCTCGTTATAACACCAATATCATCATGCGTGCATTCGAAAACTGTGTGCATCAGGGAGCTTACGAAGACCAAAGGTGACCTAATTACCATTTTAGGTATAAAAAGACAGAGAACTTACTCAACAATGCAATGAACACAAAACTAACTATTATGTCATCTTTTATTATTAAAAAACGAACGATTCATGTTTATTTGTGTAACACGTTGATAACTAAACCTACGTTTATCCAATCCTACAAAATAAAAACAACATTGTGTTAACAAAATGAATAAGTTTGTGAGAAATCTTGATCAACATTACATGTCTAAATTCTAATTACATGAAGTTTTATCAATCATATAATTCAATTATTCCAAAGAAAACGCAGTCCCTTATGACTTAGGTGCGATTTTGTTTTGGACCTTACTAGAATTATGGTCTATGGTATTAATTTAATATATCATATACATCTTGTTGCCTTCCAAAAAAGTGACAAAAGTTTTATACTTACATTGCAATATATATATATATATATATATATATATATATATATATATTATTCAAGGTCTAGTCAAACCTCTTGAACTACTAATAAGTTGTTAAAATCAAGATGTGGATCCTCTAAAAGTTTTAGGTATGAAGCGTACCATAATACTATGATGTTTCCGGGGATCTTGGCTTAGGCCATCTCAAGAGATCTTTATTCTTTAGTTTTCTATTACTAAGTTCCAAAAAGCGCATGCTAGAGGTACACAAGATTTGGTAGGACGATGAAATGTAAAAAATGTGTTTCGATGATACACGCGTTGAGGGTAAACATGCGATCAGTTTATCTCGAGATCCTAAAGTTGAGTGCAAAATAGTGATATGTTAATCATACATGTATGTGTGTATGTTATGAGTAACTACAATCAAACTAGCAACAAAAAGTGTTTGTCGCCTTTAAAGTTCAATAACTATGTTAAATATAAACAAGACTGGTAACCATATGGTGCAACTAGCGTTGTTCTTGTTCTTAGCAGTTTCTCAGCCATTCGAAGAACTCTATTCAATCCTTGTAAATCCTTTGATTCGATTTAGGTGTAGCAACAATATTAGAATGTAAACTTATGCAAGGAAGTACACGTATTCGTTAACAACGTCGTATACTTGTATTAAGGCATTGGAGCATGATTTCACGACAAAAATCGGATTATGTTACATTTTACTTTTATAAAATGTAATAAGTTCCCTTTGCATGGTAAAAAAATCCTAGAAATATAATGTTACATAGGTAGATTTAGATTAAGGGGGTGTTTGGGATTTCCTTATTTCACATCCTAATATCTTTTCCCATAAGTTAATAAGTTACAACTTTTTAACTTATTAACTTCTCTCCTCACAATAAATTACAATACCCTTTAACTTTTCCAAAAGTTAATAAGTCATAAGTTGCTCAGAATAAGCAATCCAAAACACCCCCTAAAACAACTTACGCTATTACATTTTTTTTTTATTTTTTTTTATAGAATACACGCCGGTATGTTACTAAGCAACTGGGCTCTATGGCATTTTTAAATTTGTTTAAATTATATAAGAATCGGTTTAAGACTTTAAGGTTGCTCCATCGGACTAGATATCAACACTCCTTTTCTTTTGGTCGAGTTATATATAGCTATATTTAATAAGACCTTAACTAAATATATAGATCTTGGGGAAAAGTGTATAAAAATATAAAAGCTATATGAGTGTATCCAAAGACAATCGTATGTTGTAAGATTGTTGGCATCAAAGTGCTTTGAAGTCAAATAGTCAAATGGTCAATACTTTGACCAGCCACAGTGCATGTTCAAGGGGTACCCCTACCACCTTTCCTGCTCTTATTTACTTTGTCACGTGATCTTTAACTTATTGACTTATTTCAGTCATGATTTAGGGTATCACGATATTTATTCACATAAAAGACCTATCCAATTAAATGAGTCAAATATTACAATTACAATGTACTATTATTACCAAACCTTACCACTCTAGAATTTGAGAAGGAATTTTTATTTTTTATTTTTTAACGAATTTTCATTAACCACCAAACTGTATAGTAAAATATCACCGGTTGATAGTTACATCCGAAACATAATACAATCAAATTACGTACCAATGTAAGCCACCACAAAAACAAACACGACCACTTACACACTGAATGTCATCCATTTCTCTATGTTATTGCCTCCTTATTTTATTGATTCCGAACCCATAAGTATCCCGACACTTTTATGCGATCCACCATACAACAATGGCTCGCTAGTTTCCCAACGAAAACCACATCGTTCCTTAATTGTAACGAGACAAATAACAAGGAATATTTTAGGCTTCCTCTTTGGGAATCTTGTAAACTTGTGCATATCCAATATATCACGAAAACCAAATGCATAAAAGGTCAAAGATTTACACCACCATTGTGATATCACCTACCAAGTTGTTTGGGCAAAGCTACAAGTCACAACAATATGCTCCGATGACTCTTCCATCTCGTCCCAAATCGAACAAAGGGTCAAGGAGACATTTACGTTTCATCCTGTTAACGACACCTAGGATGGTATTCATCTTTATAGTTGAGAACTTTCGCTAGAATAATATTGTGTTAATTTTTTTAAAATTCACTACTTAAAAGAATCAGAACATGTTAACTAATGATCAATTATTTTAGTACTTGCTTTTTGTAACAACATTTACCACTTAAAAGAAATTTTATATAAAACACATTATATTTTTATGAAAAAAGATATGACTTTGTTAACTGAATGCACGACATTTAACATATATTAAAGTACACGCATCAATATTATATAATTAGTATAAAACTTTCACGATTAGTTAATTTATTGAATCATCCCATCAAAGTCGCAATAACACTAATATATGTTCGAGATAGGTGTAATTATCTTTATTTTTATCTTTATTATATATAATACATCAAATAATAGCAAATTAAGACACTAACTTTTAAAGAATTTACAACACCCAAAGCGTTATGTACATCTCTAAGTAAGGATACATTTGTCTTTTACACCCATAAAACTAAAACTCATGTTAATTTGCTTTTTATCAAAATAGTTACAAGTATTGTACCTTAACTTTACTTAAATTTTGTTAATTAAGAAAATAGTTACAACTTTAATCCCTCATGATTACCCACTTTTTACTCAACTTTAATTTTTTTTGGTTTTCTTCATGTATGCCTTACAAAAATAAGATTAAAATTTTTTCGAACATACCTATTTAAACGTGCTTATTTTTGTTGACATTTTAGTATAAATTTTTATCAAAACAAATAAACGGTTTAAAATGTACAAGTCATTACCGCATGAAATTATGCATGAATGTACACATTTCTAAAGGATAAAATTTACAATTTCATGTTTCATTTAATTACATATCTAGCCCTTTATCTTTTTTATAAAAAACATAAACAAACTTATTACAATTCAAAGTTTAAGGAATACTTACAACTTTGAACCTTATTATTATCTAAATATTACTCAACTTTAAAAAATTTTCTTCCATGTGTTTTATAAATATAGATTAAAAGAACTTAAACTATATAAATATCAAAATAATCAAGACGGACTTGAGGTTGAGCTTGGATTGAAGTTTGAGTTGAGCTCAAGCTAGGCTTGGCTTGCTAACGACCTTTACGTATTGTTTCCCGCTGCATTGCGCAAGCACCAAATTAGTAATTTTAAAAGGACTACATAACTCAGACTTAGAAATGGGCCACGACCATATGTGCATCATGTTTTACTTTGAATAGGCCTGCTATAGTTTGATTATGGGCGTTTGTAAAGTCCAAATCTAAAACTGTTGGAATAAAATGGCCCAAAAAGTAATTCATTATAATTTTTGTAAACTTGTTAGAATCTTAGGTGGCTTCAATCTCTTTTTTCTTCTTACCATTTTCCAACATCTTAAATTCCATGGTTTTTTTAACGACACTTGAACACACGTTTATAATCAATGATATTCATAACTAAATAGTGTGATTCAACTCTCGTGTTGCGTAACAATGCATTCTTGAGTTTTTTTATTTAAACGATTAGAAAAGAAAAGATAGGAAAATTTTTCATTTTTCATTCTTGAGTTTTTTTTATTATAAGAAAAGAAATAGAATGGAAAGAAAACTTAGACCTTTTTTCTTCAAAACTTTCCGGCTAAATATGGCATGATTGTGAAGGAAAGTATATAACTCATTACAATATTACTAATTTATCCTATATTAATTCTTTTTTCCATGTTGTTATGAGAACATAATTGTAAAGTTACAAATTTTTCCCTAACTTTTCATTCCGATCTAACTTAAGAATGTAATTAACATTTTCTTTTCTTTATTTTAACTCGAGAATTCCTTTTAAGTATATAATTTCTTTTCCTTTCTTCCCCTATCCAATCTTATCATTTTTTTTCCTTGTATTCTAAACCCGCGAATGCAGTAAGGGACGCCGTGAGAATTCGTAGGATTCAGTTATAAGGGTGGCGGGAGTGGGCATGAACATAGAAGCCGATACTGATTGGTATGAGCAGGAACATCGCCCCGCCTTCTGTGTTACGAGAAAATGAAGTCGTCACGGAGATTAGTTTCCGGATAGCATGCCGAACAAAGACGAAAATGGAGCAACAGGAAGGGAGATCAGGATGGAGGTTGGATTTTTGGTCGGGAAAGAGGAGGCACACCACCCCGCCCATCTAGGTACCGGGGTGCAGGATGGCTCCTTTTACCCTAAAGGAAACGGTATAACTATGATATCTATTAGAAGTTTTGAAGAGGTATGAATATATTCCAATTCATCACTATTTTAATTTTTAAAGTAACTTAAAAGTCTGGATGAAATATTATACACTTGGAAAATAAAATCATACAAAGAGTTGACAAGGAACACAAGTCCCTAATTTAATGTACTTTAATTAATAAACTTGGTTTTGGCCAAATAATAGTTTTATTGGCCAACGGTATATTAACTGATTGTTTAATAAATCAACTAAAAGCAAATCATATCCCACAAGTTATGTGCTTGACATAAAAGAAAACTTTTTTACGTCATAAAATCAATTTTTATAAACATTTCACGTCAATCTATCAAGTTATATGATGATTATTTTGAACTATGGTATGAAGATTTATTTGATTTAACTAAAATTAAACAACGGTTATTTTAATTATACTTAAATAAAAAAAATCGGTTAAACATGTCACTGTTATAAAACTTTGTTAACTTAAAAAAAGTTTAACCCACCACTGGATTTGCTAGTCCCGACCACCTACTTGATGCAACCAGCACCACCACCACCACCACCAACGATCGTTTTTGTCTCATAAACCACCCACCCGACACCATCTGTTGCCGCCACCATGGTCGTTGTCAATACCATGTGGTGTTGTTGCTTCTGCCTCCACTGCTGTCATCCGCCACAACCACCCCAATCACCTCCTCGTCACTGCTGCCATAACCCCGTCACATCCGACAGTCGTGGCTATTTTTTTTTCTTTTTAGACAAAAATATAGGGCATAAATTTATTTTGCTATTTTTTTTACTAGAATGACACATTTTATACCGAGTGTATTTTTGTCATGATATACTCCTTATGTGCACATTTAATAGATGCACCATTATTTTTTTCTTTATTACGTATGCTTCCTTCGTGTATAGAGAAAAATCTAGAAGGCAGGCTAAATTAAAGGTCGTATATTATACAGGAAAAAAGATCGACGACTAACTCATTGCGTACCATAGTCCATTTAACGTATAATTTAAGATAATCATAGATAAAGAATATCATCCTTTTATTTAATTAAACAGTAGGAAGAAAAATCAAATAATTATCATATTCGTAATTCATAAATAATTGTATCTTCCCTTTGTTTTCAGCAAATAATTAATTATCAGAATTTATTTTATCACCTATATTACGGGGGTCGTTTTATATTATTCGTTTTTAATATTTATCTATTTTTTGATTTTTTTTTTATTTTATGAAAGTTAATAATATACTTATGGTTTGATATTAAATTGTTTTATAAATAAATGAGATTTTATAACCCGGATTAAAAGCTATATGAGTTTGATTGGACCCAAGACTCGTTTAATATTTTTACTATAAAATTGGTTTTTTAATTATAAATAACATATATCTTTTTTTAAATAAATCAGATATTAAATTTTAGTATATATTTTATAGGATTTTTCTATCAAATATTTGGTGAGATTAGTTTTTAATTTAATGAGATGTTATAACTCGTTTAGAAAATATATGGGTTTGATAAGACCCATACCCGTGAATTCGGGTGAAATGCATGAGAAGCCTCAATTTAAAAATCAAGCAAGTCTGGTGACTCCAAAAAAAGGGAGAGCGACCACATCGCGACACGTAGGATTTTTATGTTTATATTATAGATTAATTAGCCGACACATGAAGGTGGTCCACAGTGACTCACAGAGCCCGAGGAAACTAGAGATTGATATCTAGTAGAAAAAGTTTTGCGATTCAAAAGGGGATAGCGGCGCAGCTTGTTGCTTGCTTACCTATTATCTAGTTGTAGCTTGGTTTGTGTTAAATGTTAATAAAAAAAATTCCACTTGGTTATAATAATAATAATAATAATAATAATAATAATAATAAACTTATTAGACTTTTCTTCCGATATTATTAGTAAACTAAATAAAATATTGTTACTCTTTAAGAACCTTAAAGAGTGAGGAAGATTCATGTCGACAAATGCGAAAAGGCGGCACAATCTTGTCCATAGACATTCGTTGCTCAAGTGGACAATTGGTAGCTAGGATATTTGACCAATTTATGAAACCTAAATGCTGGTTAAGAATATGATTGTAGTTATATTGTACTTTAGTAAAGAAATAACATGTGGATAATAAATATATAAAAATAATCACTAGAAGTTTGTAATTTTTGTTGAGCGTCAAACTAATAATGAACTGTTTGAAATTTCGTTTTACAACTTGAACTTGGCTATTGATTCTTTTTTTTGAAAGGCCAAATTTTATAAAAAGCCAAGAAAGAATCACTAAATAGAAAATTAACTAAATTGAAAACGCCACAACTTCTCCCAGTCAAACCCAATCTCTTGTTCCGATTACACACCCAAAGGAATGACATAATCAATGACATAATCTTGATGTCATTTATTACCATCACCATCGAAAACGTCTTCTTATTAAATAACATATTTAACCAAATTTCTCAATACGTAACCGAAACAAATGCTTGATGATTGATAGACCAATAACTTACAACAAAGTCAAAATGCTTTAAAAAAAGATAAATTATTGACGGCTAAAATTTATAAAACATAAAAGACGTCATTTTATCCGTCTTTAAATGATTTTGACAAATACTAGGTCGATGGTCATGGTTTTAATGATACAAGTAACATATTTATTTATTTATTATTTTGGATAATAACTTAAAACACCATGTAGTTAATAAATATAAGCAACTAATACTAGGTCGTTGTTGAACTTTTGCTTCTTATAAGTGGCCCATTTTCCTTCTTTAATATTATTGGTCAATAAAAAAAAGAGTTGATAAATATAAGCAACTAATCTCTATTTGTGGTCTAGTGATAAGATGTTTGGGTTCTTTAGTAGAGACCCAAATTTTAATTCTGTGTATATCACTTTTGGTGGATTATGACAATGAAGAATTTGAACTAGGTATTGCGAGGTTATCAGTTCGAATCCCGAGTTCACCGGGGTTTTAGTCCAGTGTGTGTCACGACAGATAGTTATGTTCTTGTGGCGTCACAACGATTGTCAAGTGACAGCTGGTGATATGGTTTCCTAGGGAACACCAAAACCAAACTCTAAAACCAATGTGGGCCCATTAATACAACATAGTATGACCAACGTGAGACAACGAGACTTTCCAAATTTAAGGAGTACAATGACCTAACACAAAAAGTCGTCGTTTTAAAAACTATAACTTATTAAAATTTAGGATAATATACATATATACCCACGTGTCAATTTTAATGTCACGAGTTGCACTATTGTACTTCTATTTGATGTCGGTGTCTCTTTCGAAGATGTTTCCTTTAGTCTAATCTTCTTAAAATTCCAAGTCAATACACAACCCGTGTACAAAACGCGGGTGACATATATACATACATCATATACAACTCTATATATATCTTAATGCACCATCATTTCATGCAACTTCACTTCTTAAAATTCTTCACTAGAACACTTATGAACATGGATAAACAACAACAATTTAAACGCGTATTTGGACACATTGACATAAACGGAGACGGGAAAATATCCCCACCCGAGCTACAGACTTGCATAGGAAAGATTGGGGGTGAGTTGTCAATTGAGGAAGTGGAGATGGCAGCAGAGTTGATGGATTCAGACGGTGACGGGTTGTTGAGCATGGAAGATTTGGTTAGAGTTGTGGAAAGTGCGAATGAGGAGGAAACGATTAATGATTTGAAGATGGCTTATAAGATGTATGGAGAAACCGAGGGGAGCGGGTGCATAACACCCAAAAGCTTGAGAAGGATGCTTAGCAAGTTGGGCGAGTCGAGAACCGTTGATGATTGTAAGATGATGATTGCTAAGTTTGATGTCAATGGTGATGGTGTCCTCAGTTTTGAGGAATTTCGGGAAATGATGGTGTTGTAGTTACATATATATATTTGTTGATCTGATTATGGTGTGTACATATTGTTTTTATTCTTTGATTGGTATATACTAGCAAACTTTACTCTATACATAGTACTTTATAGTGTGTCAAATCAATTTTGATAGTGTATATAAATCATAATCTGATTCATTTGTAACGAAACATTCATTTTATTTATTTTATTGTCATTTGCACAATTGTTTGTATGAGTTTGTGTAGACTTCAGGATGGTACTTTCCTTTCTCATGTATGATGTATGAAGCAAAACAAGCTAATACTCATTCTATAATATTTATGCAACAAGCAACTAAATGTCACAAACAAAATAACTAAAAATCATTTACATCTTTTATTGGAAACGGCTGTGCTACAAGCGGCCTGCAAGAACTTTCTCGTACGACCACTTGCTCCTCCCTCTCTGCCACCAACTCCGACAACTTCACCACCACATCTACGGCATTTGGCCGCTTAAGCGGGTCCTCATCCACACATGCTCTAGCAAGGTTCGCCAACACCATCACTACATCAAACGAGTAACTCTCACCCAATGCAGTATCCATCCATTCCTTTAGCTTATCTTCAACGTTACAAGATTCAAGTATAACCTTGATTTCATCAGATAAACGAGATTCACCGTCGTTATTGTCGGATTTAACCCACCTAATTGGTGGCTTTCCCGATAATATTTCAAGCAAAACAATTCCATATGCGTAAATATCCATACTTGGGGTACTAGTAGCATATGGACTTGAATGTTCAAGTTCAGGTGCTATGTACCCTTTATCCCACATAATGGGATAACTGGATTTTAAGTTTCCCGAGAAAGGTACTTTCTCTGGATGAATTTCATCCTTGACACACACGTCCATACCAAAGTTACCAACTTTGGCATGGAATTCTTCGTCTAGGAAAATATTCCGACTCTTGATGTTTTTATGAACGTAACTCGGATTAATTATTTGTTGCATGTATTGTAAGGCAGTGGCAACATCTAAACATATCTTTAGTCTTTGGTTCCATGTCAAGAAACAAGAACATGAGGCAATGAAATGGCTTTTCATTGCTAAACCTCCATGAATCCAATCTTTTAAAGATCCATTTTTCGCAAACTCGAATACCAAGAATAAATCACTAGTTGTGGTGATTGATCCATGGTTATCCGTACCCGAACAAACACCCAAGAGTCTGATTATATTCGGGTGAAAACGGGTCATGCCTTGGAGGAGCTCAAACCGGATCTTGGAAATGGTCTCATGATCTGTGAACTTGACCGCCATGTTTTTCCCTTTGAGGCGGCCATGATATACTGATCCCTCGATAAGGTTGGTGGATGAGAAATCAGCAGTGGCTATGTTTATCTCATCCACCGTGTAACTCTCCACCACCCCTGCAGCAGGCTTATTCGCTGCAGGGGTGGTGGGGAGGACATGATCATCTAAAGATTCTATCTGGGATTCGAAAGAAACTTTCTTCTCGCTTGCGGTTCTCACACTTAAATTCAATTGTTGAAGCTCCAAATTGACACTTTTATTGCATGATGAATAACCTTCCTTTGTGCTCTTCTTCCTCTTCATGCACACGATAACATAAAATGCCGATGCTACAACCAAAATGCATATACCTAATGCAGCCAGACTAACTGCGATATAAACTCGAATCTCATGCTTTCTCGATTTGGAATGACTCATTTCGAAATGGTATACGCGACTCGAAAGTAAAGAAAAACTTAGTAGAAAGGTGAAAACTTTGTATCTACTTAATATAAGTGAGTTTGAAGGCACTTGCAATGTTATGTATGTAATAAGAATATAGTGTGAAACCCTAATCCCAAGTTTTAGAGGGCCAAGAACTAGATCAAGATTGATCATGGGTTTTGTTTTCCATAAAGATTTAAGATAGATAGAACGGATGAATGAACTAGTATATGGTGACACCGGCCAAACCATTTGAATTGAAAAAAGTGATGAATAATCCACATGCAAAGCATTTTGATTGATAAGTGGAATCCAGAGAAAAAGTTGGAATTTGGGACCAAATGAGATGTGTAATTCATTTGAAAATTATGCTAGAGATTTGTATGATGTTAATTTGACACTAATGGTATAAATATAAAAAATGTGTATTGGTTTTTATTAATGCTAATTATCGTTTTTTGGTCGCTGACGGTCTCAGTTAAAAAATTGGCTACTGATGGTCACACTTTTAACGTATTTGTGCCCAACGGTGTGCGGCTAACGAAATCTTAATGTCATTTCCTGCAGGACGCTGGAAATACGTTTTTTTACCGGAAAACTCACATTTTTTCCAGAAAACTCAACATTTTTTGTCTCAAACATCTTTGTAACCTTAGATCGGATCGATCCTTAGGAACTCTTGTTTAGTAAAAGCCCCAATTATTTAGGTCGCCGGAACCCTAGAATCATTGTCGAAATCGATTGGTGGTGGTTGGTTGGTCATGAGTCAGTTGGTGATGGTGTTCAAGTTGAGTATACCGGCAAAAATGTGCCTTTTCTGGCCAAAATCGTTTTTCCGGTGACCTACAAGTAGCAGCGTTAGGATTCTGTTAGTCACAAGCCGTCGGGAACAAATACATTAAAAGTTGGGACCGTCAGCAGCCAATTCCTTAATTTGGACCGACATCGACCACAAAATAATAGTTAAATTAATAAAAATCAATACACCTATAAAAACAATTAAAAGTATCGAATAAGTGTGTCCAAATCTATAAGTGTCACTAAACATAAGATATAATATTGTTCTATTTTTTTATTTTTTTAATGTTTAAGTTTATATTTATCTCCATGTATAATAAAGATATATATTGTATGCTATAATAAGAGATAAATGTAAAATAATATACAAGTCATGTATAAAAAAAGTTTGGCTCATATCTCAACACTTAAGTTTGTGAATGGACAAACATCCGAGGTTGGTGGGTGTTTGAATCTGCACGTGACTACACATGCTGCACATTGATCTGGCTTAAAGCTAACTGATCCCAAAAACAAGTACATGAGAGAACTATAAAGAAAACGCTAATACTTTTAAGAATATGTTTGTAAACTACAAATGCAAAATATAACTTCTTAGAAAGTGTTATCCTTAAAAACTGTTTACTAAATACTAAGGACTGAACGAGTGGATCAATCGAGCCGGCCGGCCTCAAACTTGATGTATGTTAAGGCATTGGGTACGTCAAGTAAGTCTTGGTGACCGAGTTGGGTCGGTCATATATAATTGTTCTACAACTATCAGGGAACCCATATTTTCAAGGGCGGCATTACATGTTAATATATCATGGAGATATGTATCAACCTAAGATATGAAGGGAAGTGTATGGCATAAATAAGAGTGCACATTTGTTTTTACTAAATTGGTTTGGGTTGAAACCGGTTTGAATTGTGTCAACAAACTTCAAATCCAGGTTTTGGTGAACTAATTCTGATTAGAAATCGGTTTGTAAAGTGAATAAAAACCTAATTTATCCTAACCGCTTAGGTTTGGAACCGATTTTTATATAACTTGCAGTGCTTCCCGATTTCAAGATTTGCAATATCAACCTAACTCCTAAACTTGCTTATACACTTCTATAATACATGAGGCGAGATCATATCCATCACTGGCAAACATACCCTTGACCTGGTGGTTTTATGGTATATATGGCGTATGTTTCTCAAAATGTAAGATGGTGGCTTCAAATCCTTGAAGTACAAGGTTTTAGCATTTTAGGTGGAAAATTTTGTTGTTAAAAAATGGACTGGCAATCTCATTTATAACCTTCCTTTAATGCATGCTTTTAACAACTTCTTATGTTCTTTAATAACCATCATACTAGAAACTCTTAACTTAATGATCGTACTCGCCTATGCTTGTTAATTAACTACAAAAAGCATTAATATTATAATAAGTATATTATTTTTAGTTGTTTTAGTATTTGTAGGTTGAAAAGTAAAATGATCTAAAGATGGATTTACATTAAGTTGAATTGCTTTCAAAGAAATCAGATGATAAATTGAGTCCGGACGTAAGGATAATTAATTCAGGAAGCATGATCAAAGTTAATAATTAAAATGGAGAATTATTAATTGTTTTGAGTTAAGTAGTATGGGCTAAGAATAAAAAATCTAAACTGGACTAATCCATATGTGTATTTTAATTAGCCATTATAAAGGAAAAGATTATTGGGCTAAATGAAATAGGCTACTAAGTTAAATGATCATGGGCCCAACAAGCAAGAAATAGTGGTTGCAAGTCTAATTATAAGAATCGGTGGTCTAGTGGGAGAGAGAGAGAGAGAGAGAGAGAGAGAGAGAGAGAGAGAATGTATTCAAAGGTTCCGTGTTCGAGTCATGTGAAGTAAAAAAAATTTATTGTTTAAAAAATGGGTGTTCGCAAGAGAGAATTCCAAATCGTTACAGTTTCTAATCTTTTGTACTAGTGATCAATTCAAATATATTCATGTGTTTAATATAACTGTATGTTGAGCGACAAATTATTTTAAACACATCATTACAATGTTTCTGCTATTTGGTCTTTATCATTAGAGAACAATGTGTTTCGATTAATAGCGGGATAATGAATTAATGGCTAGTAACTAGTAAGTACCCCATCATACAACTTAAATTATTCCGGTCTAGAATCGTTTAAAGATCTTATATTTGAGTGAAGCATTCTTCGGTTGTCATCATTCAAGTATGCTAA
This sequence comes from Bidens hawaiensis, assembly GCF_021521415.1. Taxonomy (NCBI): domain Eukaryota; kingdom Viridiplantae; phylum Streptophyta; class Magnoliopsida; order Asterales; family Asteraceae; genus Bidens; species Bidens hawaiensis. Next base: position 81,032 of record NW_027492783.1, read on the forward strand.
ACAATGTTATGCCTATGCATCTTACAAGGTGGAATATCATTATGCACACATCTTAATACGGTTAAGTTACAAACCAAGTTTACTAATAAAGTGTTTGTTTACTGTTATAAGTTAATTAAAATTTTAAAGTAATCTGAATTGTTATAGAAGTTAATTTGGTGATTAAAAACAAAATGTAAAAGATATATTGATTTGAAAATGGAATAATATTTGTGAAAAGATGTAATATGGGATGTAAAAGTGTGTTTTTGAAATATTGATGGACATATAATGTGAAAGCTAATCTTTTGTAATGTGAATGCTCTTATTAAAAATTAAATAAGCCATTTATAAACTCTAATGTCAAAAACTAATGATTAGTACTTTCGGTTGTTGTTAGCTAGCAGTCTAGCACGTCTTGAGCGATTTGTATGATGTTTAGATTTAATTTAGATTCGTTTATGAGCTTTTATATCATTTATTTGATTTTCCATATCATATTATTTCCACTCTTTTTATTTCATTCTCTACCCGAAAACGTGTCATATTATATGAGCTTTTTTTAACGACGATTTTTTTTATTAATTTATGTTGTCTGTGAGACTTGAATCCAATACTTCTCCCTCCCAAACTCAGGTGTGACACATACTTTTAAATATTGTCGTACTATAGCATATAACTTTTATTAAAATATTTAAATTTATTTTTCTACAAAAGAACAAAAGGAGTTACTTGTGAAGTATTGTTTTCAGAAGACGACTGGTCTTATTATAACTCATTTTTGACTCATTTTGATTTGTAGTTACTTCGACTACTATTTTTTTTTGTATCATTATTTTGAGACGTCTGACATGTGCTAGTTGGTTTAGATTTCATTAGTTGAAAGTCTCGCATTTAACCCGTTGGATAACTTAGATTTACCAACTTCTGTATGATCTTTTAAGTTGAAATATTGAATAAGTAAATTGTTGTTTGCTAGCCAAATTATATTAATGTACAAACAATAACGTGATTAGTACTTCTAATAGTTGTCGGTAGCAACATGATAATGATTAAAGAAAAATAGCATTACTTATAATCCAACAAAATTTGATTCATTTATGACCCTATTTTTTAATTTGATTTCATAGTATTATTTCCATGATTTTTATTCTCTACCTGAAAACGTGTCATGTTAAAATAACTACACCTTTCATTTTTTTATCTTTTTATTTTTATTTTGGAACGACCAACTAAATAAAGCCGGGTACTCCGTACGCGACCCCATTGGCTAAAGGTAGTCCGAGCCGGCCACGAGTCCGGACGGACGGAGCCCATAGTGGTTCACCTATTGAAGGATTCCCCGAATAAAACCTGACCCCACGCCCGCCAAACGACACGACAGCGAGGAGTCGGTAAACCAGGTGAGATGAGGACTCGAAACCTGGCAAGCTAGGATCGCCCTCATATCTCTCATATAAATTGGTGATAGTGAGTTCTGAACCTTCTACCTCTCATTAGTAAAGTGAGTAGTACTCTACACCTTTAAGTTACCTTCAATTTCTTTATTTCAGAATTATTTATCAGATAAACATGGCTACTTTTTTTTATTTTTTAATAAAAATTTACTTGTAATTCGATTAGTCATAGAGTCAAGACAAGTAACTTTCGATAGGAGTTAAGTGGGGGGCAAGTTAGCATAAGGCTATCTTAAGTCTACTTGTTTCCGCCACCTGATGGAAAACGTTACAATTTATTTGATCTCGTTGGGTATTTGTGGTGTTTGTTCCGCACGACATTTAATGGAGAGGAAAGATTATGTGTCACGGTAGATACGTGCATTGTTGGAGTATTGGGTGCCAATGGAAATAAACTATTCATGGTTGAACAACTTTAAATAAGATACCTTTAAAGAAGGCTCTCTCAAGACGCAGCATAATTAAATCAAACCCGGGTTGCATGATATCTATTGCGCCATGAAGTCTACTGATCACCTTCTTGTGAGTTGCCTTTTGCGGACTTCATTTGGCCGTCTATATGCTGGAGGTGCTATTCAAAGCAAGCTAGCGTCAAAACTTTTTGTCAGTTTGCCTTCCATTAAACACTATTCTCTAACGAACGATATTAAAAAGGGCCTTAGATCAACTTGGAAGTCAACAAAAAAGGGTTGCACTGCATTTTTTTCTAGCCATTGTTTGGTTCATATGGAGAACTCAAAACAACAAAGCTAGCTTTCTAAAACCGACCTAGCTCTCAAGATAAAGTGATGGAGGGGATCAAATCTTGCACATTTTCATGGATAAAAAATATGAGAATTTCATCATTAGATTCGTCGAGTTAGTGCAATTTTATGTATTCTAATTTCCCATTATAACTATATTTGCTTTGCTCTAGCCACTGACTATTTCTTTTATTATTTGTATTTGCTATGGTTAAGAAAAGAGGTTTTTAGGGGCACCTCCATTTTTTTTAAAAAAAAACCATTAATACGCCCTGTATACGGTTATACGGGGCGTTAGCCCCCCCATATATGCTGCGTATAGCCATATATTGGCCGTATATGCCTCGTATAGCCCCCCCTATAGCCCTATACAGGGCGTATAGGGAGGAGGTGTCCTTAGTAGGACCCTAAAAAAATCTATCATACTTTATTAACTTTATATATTTATTGTTAAAGACAATTTATTAACAAAGTAGTCCAGTTTTCAAAAAAGACCCAACTTGTCAAACCGGTCATACTAGTGATTATGTAAGACGACCAATTTAAACGCCAACCTTTTTATAAAAGTACTAGTTTGTTTGCTATACTTTTCTATAGAGAATGGATGTTTTGGTCCATGTGTGTTGTTGATTTTAACTACTTTTTGTCCAATCGCAAAACCCTTAACAAGATGGATGAAAATAACCTTCACGTGGAGGCTTTAACGAATAAGTTGGATGACATTTGTCGGTTGAACTAAAATCGTTACAAATTGAAAGTTTAAAACTGTCAAATCTTTGACCATCACCACCACCATTAAATTTGACCACCAACTAGAAAGCGATTTAGGGGCCTTACGACATCCCGGGGGGTTAGAAATCGTTTACGGGCGAAATATGTTTTTCTAAAGAAGAGTTCCTACGAACCAATAGCTTTCTGAAGACCTACGTTATTCAATCACGATTTCCGACGATCTGGAGAGCTTTCCAGCGAAATCGTGCATTTCCGGCGAGCCAATCCTGATAGTGATACAACTTCATGCGAGACTCGTTTTGTGGATGTAACGCCCCCAAATTGGTTTGCAGGAATGGTGATGATGGTTGTGGGGGGGGGGGGTATCTGAGTGGACAAGAATACCCCTTACGCGTGGCGTACGTGGGGGGTTTTAACGGAGAACTTGGATGGCGTTTGTCAGTTAGACTAAAATTATTACAGATTGAAACTTTAGAAACTCAAATTGTTAAGGGTTTGACGGTTAGACCAAACTAGTTAAAATCAAAAACCACATAGACCAAAATAGTGATTCTTACATTTTCTTTTATGAAATGGAATCTACGCTACTACTCACCAATTCGAAATTCTAAACTACACTTTACCAACCATGATCGAACCTGGGTTTACACCAAATATTGGTTAGCAGAATATTTGCGGAATTCTGTTAATTTTCGCCTCTCTTTTTTTATAAAAGTATTAAAATATAAAAATAAACAAACAAATAAAATATTTTAATAATAAATACTTGTCATGCACAACATGTCGGTATGACATTCCAATTAGTGGCTATAATTCAATAGTAGTAGTTATGATTCGAGGGGAATATATATCGATCAATGAGGTTTTCATGATTACAAATATCATTATCATTATTAACTCAAACCATTTATTATTAAAACCATATAAACCGTCCAAGTTTTTGCTGTGTACGTGGAAGAAGAATCACTGTCCAATGGGTGCATGCATTTCAGTTCATGATCATAAAGCTACTAATTCTGCTAATGCTATGAAGGTTCAAGTTTCATTTGATCATAAGCCGGTGATTCATTCGACTTATAGTAACCGAAAACTTTCGGTCATGGATGGTCTTGTTGCTGTTAAACCTCAATTGCCTCCTGCTTCTCAATCACTGCCTACTTATTCTGATTATGGTATGAGTTTTATGTTTCTTTTGATGTTGTTTGATTCATAGCTTTTGTTAACTTTATGTGCTTTGGATTTGTCGGTTCGATTGTTTGGTTTCTTATTCATTTGATTGTTTTACTACAATGGTGTGGAGTAAGTGGTTTCTCTAGAAGCAGTCTTTCTATCCTCTAGAATAGAGGTACTCCTCATACCTACCAGTAGTTTTGCTTTGGGTGGGATTTACTAGGCATGGTGATTGTTGACTACAAGAAGCTTGTTTTGACTCATCGATCCTATCCTGACGAAATAGGTGTCGTTGATCAGCATAAAAACCCTTTTTTTCTTATATATATTTCTTTCATGTTTGAATTAATTATATTCTAAGGTATTTTTTTCATATATTAATTTGGGGAATGTTAACGTACAAATGAAATTAACATGCTAAACGTGAAAATCAAGTAGAGTAATTATGTAATTACATCATAGAGTAATTATCATAGAGTAATTGTTTTCATAATAAAAGAACTATCAAAGATTTCTTTTATTTCACTCTTGATTAAAAAACGATTACAACAAGATCTCTTTATAAGGATACAAAACTAGAAATAAAAGGAAACCATAATCACCCCAAAAAACAATTGATTTCATTAATTATGGAAGGATAATATTTGACATATTCAACACTCCCCCTCAAGTTGTGTAGTGGGATCTCCAATACCCAACTTGCACAAAACTGAATTGAAACCCTTCCCTGGAATGGCCTTGGTCAGGATATCAGCAAGTTGATCCGCAGATTTTATATAGGGAAGCTTCGCAGTCCCGTCTTCAATTTTCTCTTTTATGAAATGTCGATCTACTTCCACATGTTTTGTTCTGTTGTGTTGAACAGGATTCTCTGAAATGCTTATGGCAGTCATATTATCACAGAATAGTTTAGACGAAAGTTTTATAGGAAAACCAATTCATCAGTTTCTTTAGCCATAAAATCTCTGTAATCCCTTTAACAATTCCTCTGAACTCTGATTCTGCACTAGATAGTGAGACCACCTTTTGTTTCTTACTTCTCCAAGTGACTAGATTGTCTCCTAGCAAGGCAAAAAATCCAGAGGTTCACCTCCTTCCATTCGGGTTACTCGCCCAATCTGCATTAGTAAATACCTCCACATTTAAATGTCCACATTTCTTAAACACGATGCCCCTACCAGGAGTGCCCTTAAGATACTGGATTATCCTCATGACTACTTCCATATGTTCCTTTTGTGGTTGATGCATAAATTCACTAACCACTCCAATCGCATAGGCAATATCAGGTCTGGTATGGGCTAAATAAATTAATTTACCTACCAACCTCTGGTACCTTTCTTTGTTCGCTGGCTTGTCTCCTTCATTAAACTTGAGATTATGGTTGACTATCATAGGAGTATCAACAGGCTTGCAATCAACCATTCCAGTCTCAACCAGCAAATCTAGAATGTATTTCTTTTGAGAGATAAGAATTCTTTCTTTTGATCGAAGAACTTCAATCCCTAAGAAATATTTTAGCCCTCCAAGATCCTTCATTTCAAAACCTTTAAAAAGATTTTCCTGTAATTAAGCTATCTCTTCTATATCACTTCCTGTAATAATCATATCAACAACATAAATGATCAAACATGTGACTAATTCTCCCCTTCTTTTGAAAAATAGAGTATGGTCAGCATTGCTTTGTTTATACCCATATTTCTTCATAGCCATTGTAAATTTCCCAAACCAAGCTCGTGGAGACTGTTTCAAGCCATACAATGCTTTCTTAAGCCTACAAACTTCATTCTTATTGAAGTCTTTTGAGAAACCAGGTGGAGCCGCCATATATACTTCCTCCTTTAAATCTCCATGGAGAAATGCATTTTTCACATCAAACTGATGAAGAGGCCAATCTTTATTCGCAGCTATTGATAATAACACCCTGATGGTATCAATCTTCGCTACAGGAGAAAAAGTTTCTGAGTAGTCAATACCATATGTTTGTGTATATCCTTTTGCTACAAGTCTTGCTTTGTATCGTTCAACGGTTCCATCAACTTTATATTTGATGGTAAACACCCACCTGCACCGCACTGGTTTCTTGCCTTTTGGTAACACACATTTTTCCCACGAGTTGTTTTCTTCGAGGGCTTTCATCTCTGTACTCATAGCCTCTCGCCATTCACGTTTCTCGCTTGCTTCTTGAGCAGTTTTCGGAATATTTTCCGAAAGGAGAGTGACAAAGAAGGCTTTTTGCGGCTTCACCCACTCTCCCCCTATCTCCATCAATTGGATACTTAGATTCACGTTTCTTGTGTTCTGGGGAGAATCGATTTGGTGGTACTCCTCTATTTTTTCTTGGAGGTAATACACGACCTTCTGATTCTGGCTCTGGTTCTTCGTGTTCTGGTTCTTCACATGGTTTTGGTTCTGGTTCTTGAATGGAATTAGTAGCATGTAAAGTAGTATTATCAAATTGAGATTCAATTATTACCTCTTGTTGGACATCTTCTGAGGTTGATTCACTGGACATATGGACTGGTTCGTCAGCCTCTCCTATGCCTGTTGAGGAAGACTCGGTGGCTCCATCTACCTGCTCTGGTGGAACAGCCTCAGAACAACTCAACCAATCTAGAGATTCACTTACTCTCTCCCCCTGAATTCTAGGTTGGTTAAGAAGTAGAACTCTGACTCTAAGAAGTCGCAATCCATGGTGACATGAATGCGACAAGAGACCGGATTATAACACCGATATCCCATCTGATGTGGATCATATCCAACAAAAACACATTTTTCTGCACATGGGCCCAACTTGTCTCTATGAGCTTTTGGAACGTGAATGAATACAGAACTACCAAAAATACGTGGAAGTAAGGTTAAGACAGATGGGATGGTCACTTGGCTTTCTAGGACCTTTAAAAGAGTTTGATGTCCCAGAATATGAGTAGGAAGACGATTCAGGAGGTAAACAGATGCGGCAACGGCTTCAGGCCAAAAAGATTGAGGGACTAGAGATTCAATCATCATTGCCCGAGTCTTTTCTAGAACAATTCTGTTTCTTCGTTCCACCACACCATTTTGTTGAGGTGTGTTAGGACATGAGGTTTGATGAATGAGACCATTTTCTTGGATAAATTTTTGCATGGTCTGGTTTACAAATTCTCCACCATTGTCGGAGCGAAGAATCTTAATGTTTTTACTGAATTGAGTTTGAATCATTTTATAAAACATAAAAAATTTCTCCGGCGCCTCTAATTTATGTTTCATAAAATACACCCATGTCATACGAGAAAAATCATCAACAAATAATATGAAATATTTAAAACTATTTTTGTTGGAATTCGGAGCAGGCCCCAAACATCGGAATGAACTAATGAGAACGCAAAATCAACTCTCGTATTACTTGGAATGAAAGACACTCTATGGTTTTTAGCAAGAACACAAGTTTCACACTTCATACTAGTAGAGTTATTAAAAAACAAACTTGGAAATAACATCTTAAGATAACCAAATGAAGGGTGACCTAGACGACGGTGCCATAACCAAAGTTGTCTATCAGCCGTTCCATGAGCAAGCATGGCATGTCACTGGTGAGTCACCTCATCAACATAGTAAAGGCCTCCTCGCTCAGTACCACGCCCAATTATCTCCCTAGTAAGAATGTCCTGCAACACGCAAAAATTTGGATACATTAGAACCACACAACTTAGTTCCTTCGTAACTTGGCTAATGGACAAAAGTTTCGAGGGTAAAGATGGAATATAAAGACAACTTTTCAGCTTCATGTTACTCGAGAATTCAATGGCACCTCCACCTTTAACCTCGACATGTTCCCCACTCGCAGTTTCAATATACGTTTTTGACGATGATCCCAAGTGTAAAAAATCATTCGGATCATACGTCATTGTATCAGTCGCTCCACAGTCAAAAATCCAGTCATTTGTTTTTCTGAGACTGGGAGTAGGCGATTGAGCTTTATAGCCTTTGGGTACATTCTTCTCAATATCAAAGCAACAAGGTTTAAAATATTTAGTATTAATAATAGAAGGGCTTGGAGTGAAACTTCCAATCCCTTTACCTGTTCCTTTGACACCTCCAAATCCGGCAGAAGAACCTGTCGGTTTCTCATCAGCAGCCGAAGACGACGCCAGCAGCTCCTTTGCCTTGTCGTCCTGGTTTTTCCCACCAATCTAAAACACGTGTGTTTCTTCATGTTGCAATTGGTACAAAACAGTTTTGACTTATCCTCCTTCTCCCTCTTTTGTGGTTTTGATTCCGGTTGGAAGAGATCGTTAATGTTAAGCATTGCAATTTCCCTTCGTAACGCGGTTTCTACAGAAGGAAGGGGATCTCGCTTCAAAATATCTCTCTTGATTGGTTGGTTCAAGTTTTTCGTCTATGGCCATCAACAATTGGTACAGTCTTTGTTCTTGAACTTTCTTATTGTATATCTTTAGGGTCCTTCCCTTACCTCAATGAGTTGGCCTTTTTATGAAGGTCGAAGATCTGTAGAGAATCAGTTCCTGACCCGTATGTCACCGCTAGCCCATCCCAAAGAGCTTTAGCGGTGGGGTATTGCGACACATTGTTAACAAGATTTGATTCAATATTTTGAATCAACCATGTGAATACACATTGGTCATCTTGCTCCCAGCGTGCATAATTTTGATCTGTTTTTAACGGAGGTGATGGTTCTCCCGTAAGGTGAGAGCCTCTTCCCCTCCCACCAACCGCTTTCTTCATGAGAGTAGCCCATAAAGAATAATTGTCTCCACTCAACTTTATCCCGATGGATAAGTTTTCAGAATTCAATGTTGTAGGTTGTGCTCCAAGGCCGCCCAGGCCGTTTCTTAGCAAGGCTGCAATCTGCAGCGTTAGGTCATCCGATATGGTGACACTTTTGTTTGTGTTATCATCACCCATTTTGAGATCAAGAAAATCGGAATTTTGAGCACTCGATTAATCTCCCAGAATTATGAATTCATGGCTTTGATACCATGTTTTCATAATAAAAGAACTATCAAAGATTTCTTTTATTTCACTCTTGATTAAAAAACGATTACAACAATATCTCTTTATAAGGATACAAAACTAGAAATAAAAGGAAACCATAATCACCCCAAAAAACAATTGATTTCGTTAATTATGGAAGGATAATATTTGACATATTCAACAGTAATTACATAATTACTCTACTTGTATATATGATTACACTACTTGATTCTCACGTTTAGCACGTTAATTTTGATTTGTACTTGATCCAGACTCTATTTATTTTTAAATATTTAATTTTGAAAAATAGTCTGACGCATCTTTTAACGACCACATGTCATTGCTATAGACTAGAGTTTAGCAACGAGAATTTGACCTAATGTGTCCAGATTCTGGGAGGAAATTTCGCGGGGAAAGGATATACCGACGGCATGTCTTTATTTTGTTGCTTTTGCTCAACCAAATATTTTGATTTGTTGAAGTTTGATTATGAGTTATTAAAAAAATATTATGAATCTTTTGATTACATGAGCTGCTTTGTTTGTGCCTGATTTGACATGTTGTACGTGTTATGTTTTTCATGTTAACATGTTATAGGGGTTTTTCTAAAAGATTAGGGGTGTTTTGATATGGTAGTATGATACTTCACTTTACTTGTATTATATTAAAGTAGCTAAGTATGATTTCATAATTTAAGATTTTTTATTGAATTAACTACTTTAAGAATGGATAAATGATAATTCGAGATGACAACAAAAGTCGAGTCCATCAGGTATATTTGAAATTCAAAACATTCGGGACGTGTTTCCTGATGTATATTGGGCCAAGCATTAGATTAGTTATAATATTTTCTACGGGTATGGGATCCCATACCCGACGAGTGATTACCTGATAGGTATTGGGTAAGGTACGAGACACAATTTTACAATCAAGAATCAATGATAATCTAATTTAGAACTTTCAATTTATATTAATGGATATGGAAATTGTATATCTAAATACAAAGTTTGGAGATTAAAGTGGCTACGATTTTACCAAAGGAGCAGTGTTTTAGTGATGCCCCTGTGACTTTCTCTGGAGGAGGTCACCGCTTTGAATCTTGTTCGTGACCAAAATGTCGGGCACAAGACAAAGTTTTACCACATTCAGCCTTCGGATGGTAGGTTTCTCTCGGAATTGGTGGCTAGCTGAGACAATGATGTCTGCGATTGTGGGCGTGAGTGAATAAGAACCTATGATTCTTCATGTCTAATACATTAAGTAAATTTAAAGTTCAGTTTTGTGTTCAAAACTACATTTACCTCACATAATTATTCTACCATAAAAGGAAAGCATGAGACATGTGGGTTGAAACATGAATCTTAAATTTATTAGGACATCATGATGTACTTTTTCACATGGTCTTCATGTGTATATGCTAAATTGCTTGATTTCTTTTAAATTTTGTTTTCATCTAGGACATACATTCATACAATAGGTAGGTAGGTGTGTGATGCTTTGCTGGCTTTGTTTTTTGGTTTTGAAGTACTTTGCTAGCAAACAATAAAACACACATGTGAACATATATATGACACATGAAGAATGAAAAACTGGCATAGTGACCATAAATTAATTTGTGAAATGAGTAACATTTTATGCTACATTGCTACTCATATACATACAAAACTGCAAGAACCGTATGAGTATTTGTATGTACTCAAAACATTATGTACACGTGTTTATATGATTCTGATGTGTCGTTTTACATTACAGGTAGTAAAGAGGAGACTTTTTATGATTCCCAAGCATGGTTAGATTCTGATTATGAAGATGAGTTTATGAGCGTTAATGGCGGTAAGAAACATCGTCGCTTTCTTTTTCTTTTTTTTTTTTTGAAAAGCAAGCTTGAATAAAACACACACACACACGGTTAGAAAAGCCTAACCGGGGGGGGGGGGGGGCAAGAACAAAATTACATGATAAGTAACGGGTTTTTAAGCCACGTTATCCGGTTCAAACAAAAATTACAATTACGAGATGAGTACTACAAATAAGAAACCGACACAATCGAATCAAACAGAGAATCTTTGTATTCGATTTGTGAGCCAAAAATCGGCTCATTCCGAGCTCTCCAAATAATCCACCACTAGTAAAAATGATCGCCTCAACAACCTCATTTTTCTTCTTCACCCATATAGTCAAATCCAGTCAATTAATAATATTCTTAGGACCTTTATTAATCAGGAGCTCCACATCCAACCAACGACTTATCAGTTTCCAAATGTTAGAAGCCAAATAATAACCTCCAAAAACATGATCCAAAACTTCCACCGAAGAAGAACATAAAGGGCATAGAATAGAAGGAACATCTATACCTTTATAACTTAAGTTAAATCTTGTCGGATTACGATCCAAAAGCAACCTCCAGCTTAAAATATTAACCTTAATAGGCATATATTTGTTCCATCTCGTAGCAGAAGAAGTTCCCATTAACATCGTCACTTTCTTGTTCTTGAGTTTTGATTCTTATTATGACAAGTCAAATAAAAACCAAAAATATGTGTTTATATATTTTTGTTAGAATTTACTCCATCAAGAAGCAATACACCAGTGCACCATAGTTTGATTCCATTAAGAGCCAATGGTTTGGTTCAGCCACTACCAACTCCAATAGTGAAGAGGAAAAAACTTTTGGAACTTTTTAAAGAAAGCATAAGAGAGAACCATGGTTCTTCTAATTATGATGAACCACTTAACAAATGTGGTGATGAAATGAGCTCAATCAAAGATGGGTTGAGCCTCAAGAAGGAGAGGCCCACGGGTTCTATGCACGGTTGTTTTACGAGTTTGCTTTATGTTCGTGGCACGGGAAGTCAGAAAAAGAGCTCGGTTGGGTGTTCATAAGGTAGCTCGTCTTTGACTTCGTTCGTGACCAAAGAGACACATTTTGTGGATGATATGTATGGAAACTTGTCTTTGGTCTATGAATATGATTGGATTGTGTAAGAAGTTTATGATTTCCAAATATCAGTTTTCTTTTGCAATATTATAAATCTGTTAATCATATTGGTCAGCTAATATATCTTATCAATGGAAAGGTAATTTGGAAAGAACCTAAAATAGTTAGGATGTATTTGAGGATGTAATCTCGTTTGAGTGAGCTTGATATATGACTTTTTATACAACCCAAATTCAGTTGTAGATAGTAGATGGTTGTAGGTTTGCAGTTGATCTTCTGATCCAATGACGTGGTTGTGATCGTAATTAAGACTTAATTGAGATTTTACAGTCTCATGTTTAAAATGTGACTCGATTAAGTTTTTCAAAGTATCGGGTTTTTTTCTTAATGATGTTTCTGGGTGAATCAGGCTTTGAACATCAAAATGTTTTCTTCATTGTCTCAAGCCACTCCCTTCTTAGGGCGGACGGGCGGTGCGTGGTGGCCTCCCCGTCACGCGTGATGAGAAAAGCCACACCGCCACCTGTCCTATGGTCACGCGAAAATGGGTATTTTGCGTGATGGCCATCACGCTTGGTGGGGGTGATTTCCAAGAAGGAATGTAGCCGTTGGGTGGGGATCTAGCCGTTGGGGGGGGGGGGTTAAATAAAAAAAAACCAATATAAAACCAAAACAAAAACATAACCAAATCAAACTCAAAAACACTCTCAAACTTCCCCTTCATTCACAACAAAAAAATATGGAATTTCCGAAACATTCGATGCCCTTAGACACCGATAGCTCTTCGTCTTCGGACGATGACATTCTCGAATGGTTCCCGTTGCTATACTGTCACACCCTCAAAATCCACTAACGGAGTTTTACCGTCAAAGGGTGTGAACTAACAGGATCGGAATCATCAGTTATAATCAAACCATAAAACAAAGTTTCAAAACCATGAAAACGTTTATGAGTAATTAAATGCGGAAGCGTAAAAACCTTTAACCAAAAGTTGTGTCACGCAGGACGACTTAAAACCAATGATAACCGTTAAAATTAAGTTTGCATAACAAAAGCGTTTTCAAGCAATGCATGTTCCTAAACCGCGCGCCCGCCTCGGCTACCTGAGAATAACATACTAAAAGTGTCAACACAAGGTTAGTGAGTTCACAAGTTATATAAAAATAAATCGTTTAGCGTTTGCGTTCAGCGTTACAGCGTTTTGCGTTAAGCGTTAAGCGTTGTGCGTAACCACGTTACGGCGTTTTGCGTTACCAGATAGTGTTATGTCAAGTTATATATCGATATGTAGCTAGTCTATACAACAAGTATTACTAAGTGTTCGACACCGAAGCTGACTCGTTTAATAAGTGCCTTGTCACCGGGTCCTCCAGACCATGGTACGTGTTAGCCAAAATTACACCCGCTCGACCTCCAGTCGAGTTTAGCGTTGGGTGGGGTTTGTCAAACCCAGTAGTACCACTCAACAGTGACTCGCTATTCTAAATATTAACCGGTTCGATGTGTAGGACTTCAAATGTTTCGTTTGCCACTTAGCCTTTACAAGTGATATATAATTTATAACAAAATCTTAAATGCGTTGTGGAGTATGTTATCTCCCCCAAGTGAAAAGCGTTTGAAAACAGTTTAAAGAGGGGAAAGTGAAACTCACTGTTTGCGAAGAATTTCCCAAAATAAATCACCAAGATGCGCGTCACCGAAAAACTCTCTCTAACGTTCTAAAACAACAAAGAGATTTTTCTAAGTGTCGGAATATTATCGAGTCTCTAGACCCGGCACATAATACCTATGCACATAACATGTTTCGTGTTTCGTTCGTGAATCGTGTGTGACTTTAACAAGTGTTTTTGTGACACATCACATGTGTAAGCAACCATATACGTGTTATGTATTCACAACGTACATTACTAGCAATTATTCCCCATAAGGGCATTTTAGTCAAATTATGACAATCAATTAGCAGTTATTCCGCGCAAGGGCATTTTAGTCAAAACACGACAATTATCTTGCAATCATTCCCCTCAAGGGCAATTTGGTCAAAACACGATAATAAATTAGCAAGTACCATATTTCATGCATTTTTACAAAACTCAGCAGCTAGTTTCACCGAGACAGAAATCCTACTAGAAAGATTGTACTACTTCACTGATCATAGCATCTCAATTAATTTACCGAAAATCATCACAGAAGCACATACGTCTTAGGTTTCCAGAACATATTTTATTACATTTTTATTCCTCATAGTTTTCTCACAATCATCAATCATTACAGCAAACTCATAACAGTCAGATTCATGCGCAACAGAATGTTATTTGAAATTCCCGTTAAACGAAAAATCCAATAAATGCAAGACCACTTGGGTTAGGTTCCTAACTCAATAAGTCAACTTCCAGAAGTGGAACCAACCCAATTGGTCTCGTAGTTCATGAGATATAATATTTACAAAACAACCTAACAGAAGGTCTGACAGCTCAGCTTTGCACAACGTTCTTGTAAAATCATAAAAGTTAACTTCTACTTGTCAAAAAATTACAAGTTTATACTCTATAGAAACTAGACTCAACCTAGTTTACTGTAGTACCAATAATCTCAACCAATTTTCAACTTTACACCTCGTTACAGTTAATTTAACATCACTAACACATTCTGTCCAGAAACTGTTTGCATCCAAACTCAACATATTAACTATCTATGAACCATCATGCATTCATATAACACTCTAGACTCCATAAACACCATCCATGCACATCAATTACACATTACATGCATGATTAGGGTTTTTGTTTTGAACTCAAATCAAAGACACAACAATTAACATGTAACAATATTCATTCTAGTTATCATATCATCAACAAATCAATCAACAATCATATTAACACAACACCATATCAAAATCGGCACCTAGGGTTTGTAATTAACCCAACAAACATCAAAATCAAGTATAAAGGATGCATAGGATAATCGATTATACCTTCCTAGTACCTAATTCTTCAATCGTTTGCGTCAACTCGTTTGCGTTTCGGTGCAAATCCCGAAAGACTACACATGTAGTGAGAGTTAAGCGTCATTTAAACCCTAATTTAAATGTAATGAAGTGTGCGTTATAGATTCAGTGATCTTAAGTTTGAATTGACGGAGTTGAGTTAACGGAGTTAACCTGAAATTGACGATTGTCACATCATTCCATGTTAAAGAATTTTCGTCCCGAAAATTTGAGTCAAGTCGTGATGAGTGTCTGAAAAAGTAAGAAAAATTTTCAGTTTGTCATATCATCCCCTAGTAGAAAGAAATTTCGTCCCGAAATTTAATTCATACCTCCGGTGATTTCTGACGGTTTGCCGGGTTTCGCGGTTTTCTGTGTTTGGTCAGCCCTTCAAAAAGGTGAGGATACTTTTTCATCATTTGATCCTCGCGTTCCCATGTGAACTCCGGTCCACGTCTCGAGTTCCAACGAACCTTAACGATTGGAATTTTGCTGTGCTTGAGCGTTTTGGTTTCCCAATCCAAAACTTCGACTGGTTCTTCAATGAAACGTAAATGTTCATCAACTTGCAGTTCATCCAAAGGGACTACTTGGGTTTCATCGGATAAGCATTTCTTCAAATTGGATACGTGGAATACATTGTGTACGCCACTTAGTTCCGTTGGTAGGTCCAGTCGGTACGCCACCGGACCAATGCGCTCAGTTATTCGATAGGGACCAACATATCGTGGGTTGAGTTTGTTTCGCTTACCAAAGCGAACCACACCTTTCCAAGGTGAGACTTTGAGTAACACTCGATCGTTCACTTGAAATTCGAGAGGTTTTCGGCGCTTGTCGGCGTAACTCTTTTGGCGATCTCGTTCTGCTGCCGTGCGATTTTGGATTTGAACAATCTTTTCCGAAGTTTCGAGGTACCAGTTCCGGACCAGTGATTTGGCTGTCACCCACCTCTGCCCAGCAGAGTGGTGATCGACACTTCCGTCCGTACAGCGCTTCAAACGACGCTGCTTTAATACTTGCGTGGTAGCTGTTATTATACGAAAACTCTACCAAAGGTAAGTGAGGTTCCCAACTTTTTCGGAAATCCAGTACGCAGGCACGCAACATATCCTCCAGGGTCTGTATAGTTCGTTCACTTTGCACATCCGTCAGAGGATGGTATGCTGTGCTCATATCAAGACGGGTGCCTAGTGCGCTTTGCAGCGACTTCCAAAAGTGCGAAGTGAAACGAGAATCTCGATCAGAAATGATTGAGACATGCACTCCGTGTCTAGACACTACTTCCTTCATGTAAACACGAGTCAGTCTTTCTATTTTGTCCGTTTCTTTAATTGCTAGGAAGTGTGCCGATTTAGTCAACCGGTCAACGATCACCCAGATGGTATCGCATCCCGTCGGTGTCTTAGGTAAACCCGTAATAAAATCCATTGAGATGTGTTCCCATTTCCATATTGGGAGTTCCGGCTGTTGCAGTAGACCAGATGGTTTCTGGTATTCTATCTTAACTCTGGCACAAGTCAAGCATTTGCTCACGTAGGTGGCAATGTCGGCTTTCATGTTCGGCCACCAGTAAAGTGCCTTTAAATCACGATACATTTTATCTGAGCCAGGGTGGATAGAATATCGGGACTTGTGAGCTTCGTCCATCACTAGAGTTCTCAACTCTCCGTAACGTGGAACCCAAATCCGGTTATCAAAATATCGGACCCCGTCCGATTTGGTTTCAAGTTGCTTGTTCATGCCCCGCATGAGTTACGATGGAAGATTGTCATCTTTCAAAGCTTCAAGTTGCGCATCGCGAATCTGATCGGGTAAGCTGGCATGAATCGTGAGTTGCAATGCTCTCACTCGTCTGGGTTTATCTGTTTCTTTTCTACTGAGGACATCGGCCACTACATTGGCCTTGCCAGGGTGGTACTTGATGGCACAATCGTAATCTTTAAGCAGCTCGACCCAACGGCGCTGTCGCATGTTCAGCTCCTTCTGATCGTAGATATGTTGGAGACTCTTGTGGTCGGTGTAAATGGTAAACTTGGTACCGTACAAGTAATGCCTCCATATCTTAAGAGCAAACACCACAGCTCCGAGTTCCAAATCGTGGGTCGTGTAGTTCTTCTCGTGAACCCGTAGTTGTCGAGAGGCGTAGGCTATAACGTTCTCGAGTTGCATCAGCACACAACCGAGACCTTGTATAGATGCGTCACAGTGTACCTCAAAATTTTCCGTTCCCTCGGGGAGGGCTAGAATAGGGGCGCTACAAAGCTTGGTTTTCAACAGTTGAAAAGCGGATTCTTGCGCGTCACCCCAATTGTACTTAGTGCCCTTGTGAGTCAAAGCGGTGAGGGGTTGAGCAATCTTTGAAAATCCCTCGATGAAACGCCGGTAGTAGCCGGCCAGTCCTAGGAATTGTCGCACCACAGTCGGAGTCTTAGGTGCTTCCCAGTTTTTGATGGCCTCTACCTTACCGGGATCGACATGGATACCATACTCGTTGATCACATGTCCTAAAAAGTGAACCTCGCGAAGCCAAAATTCACATTTCGAGAGTTTAGCATACAGTTGTTCCTTCTTCAATAGTTCCAGAATTACCCTTAAGTGCTCTTCGTGGTCAGTCTCGTTCTTAGAGTAGACGAGAATATCATCGATGAAAACAATCACAAACTTGTCGAGGTACGCCTTGCATACTCGATTCATGAGATCCATAAATACGGCTGGTGCGTTGGTTAGTCCAAAAGGCATAACCGAAAACTCGTAGTGACCATACCGTGTTCTGAAAGCCGTCTTTGAGATATCTTCTTCGCGCACTCTTAGCTGATGGTAACCGGATCGCAGATCGATCTTCGAGTAGTAACTCGATCCTTGAAGCTGGTCAAACAAATCATCAATTCGGAGTAAAGGATAACGGTTCTTGACCGTCACCTTGTTCAACTCCCGGTAGTCGATACACATGCGGAAAGTCCCGTCCTTCTTTCGGACAAACAAGACAGGGGCTCCCCATGGCGATGAGCTAGGTCGGATAAAACTCTTATCCAACAAATCTTGCAACTGAGTGGACAGTTCCTGAAGCTCTGCCGGTGCGAGCCGATACGGGGCTTGTGCTATGGGCGCTGCACCGGGTGTCAACTCGATTTGGAATTCGACTTGACGAATAGGAGGGAGTCTAGACAAATCCTCCGGGAAAACTTCCGGAAAATCTCGCACAATCGGTATATCTTCAATTCGCTTCTCCTCCGCGGGTTTCTCAACAATCTGCGCCAAAATTGCCGGATGGCCCTTTCGTAGATACTTTTGCGCCTTCATGAGGGTAATGACGCTGGTGGTCATGCCGCTTCTCTCGCCCCGGATCGAAATGATCTCGCTGGAAGGGGTAGTAATGTGAACTATCTTGTCGTGACATAAAATCTCTGCTCAGTTCTCGGATAACCAGTCCATGCTGACAACGACATCGAAACTACTAAGCGAAAAAGGAATAAGGTCGATATCAAGGACATGACCTGACAGTTTTAACTTACATCCCGCAAGTACATGAGTCGTTACTATAGTCTTACCGTCAGCTAATTCAACAGGAAACTTAGCATCTAACGGAGTTGGAGTTAAGTCTAAGAGTTGGCTAAAGGCTTTCGACACAAAACTCCTATCAGCTCCAGTGTCAAACAATACAGAAGCAAAACAATCGTTCACAGGGAACTTACCAGTCACTACGTACGGATCATTGCGGGCTTGACCCAACCCAATTACAAAAGCTCTTCCTTTGCCATTGCTTCCACCACTACTGCCACTTCCATTACCTCCGTTGTTGTCGTTCTGTTTCAGCTGGGGACAATCTTTCCTGAAATGACCTTCCTGCCCACATTCGAAACATCCCTTCGTCGTCATAGGTGGCTTAGGAGCACCCTTTGCCGCAAGGTCTCCTCTACATCTCTGACACTTGGCACGGTCACACTGGCCAACATGATGATAGTTGCACCTGTTGCACTTTGGATATTTCCCAGCATATCCGCTCGAAACCTGCCCGCTACCGTTGTTGTTGTTGTGATTCTGAGTGTTAAAGCTCCGAGTGAATTCGGGCTTACGGTAGTGTTGTTGCGGTGGGAGGTTCGAGGATGAAGATCTGGTGTTGTCAAACTTCCTCTTCCCGCTGTTCGGGTTGCTGTTGCTGTTATTGTCGTTACTCTGGTTGTCACGGGCTTTAACGGTCGAACCCCTAGGTGGTAACGCACCTTGGGTCACAGCCTGATCCGTCAGTTTGTGAGCTAAACGGATCGCTTGTTGGATCGTGTCTGGTCTGGAAGACGTCACCATGCCCTGAATCTGCGGTGCTAATCCATCAATGTACATTTCTATCCTCTTGCTCGGCGGATCCACCATCCGCGGACACATCACAGCCAACTCGTGCGAACGGGTAGTGTAGGCTTCGATTTCCGAACCCACCATCTTCAGTGACCAAAATTCTTACTCTAACTTCGAAATCTCCTCTCTCGGACAGTACTCCTCTCGCATCATATTTTTGAACTCCTCCCAGTTCATCGCATTTGCCAGTTCCAATCCAAGGATCTGGACGTTCGAATTCCACCAAGTGAGGGCGGAATCCTCAAGTGTCCCAGCAGCGAATTTGACCCTACTGGCAGGGGGACAATTACACATCTCAACGGCCGACTCGGCCTTCTCAGCCCAACGCAGGAAGCCTATAGCTCCCTCAGTGCCCTTTAAACGTACTGGGCTTGCAGTCAAGGTAGTTCTTGAAGGTACACGTTCCACTCGGACCTCCAGCTTGGTTCTGAACATGTGCGGCTAAAGCGGCCGCTGCATGGTCGTTCAGCAGAGTTTGGAGTTCAGCTGCAGTCAAGTTGATGTTACCACGTCCGTGTCCAGCGTTTCTTCCAGCCATCTAGGTATTATCATCCCGAGATGTCGTCGCCTGAGGACACGTCCGAGTGTGCCTCTGGCTCAGCCGGTTCTTCCTCCGGTTCCTCCTCGGGATTTTCCTCGGTTTCCCCTTCAGGCTCTGCCTCAGGTTCCGCTGCGTTATGAGCAATTTGCGTTTGTAAGACATCGCAACGCTTTAAAGCTATCTCGGTTCGGGTCCTTGCTACCTGGAGTTGCTCTTGCAAGTCTATCATCTCGGCTTGCATCTTTCTCATAATTTTCATCTGTTGATCACCAGCCTCTTGCATTTCCTTCATTGCCGCTGCCATGCGGGCAATCTCCTCCTTAGTCTCGGTTCCGTCTTTTAACAGTCCGGAAACGTTCGCTCTCGTATAGCGCATGTAACCCACATCATGCTCCAAACATGAAACAACAGCTGCGAGAACTCGCTCTACAGGTTCGGTTATGGGTGGTAGGGTGTTGAGATAAGCAGGGTGGTTCGGATGAGGTAACGGGGGAACTTGCTCGCGATAGACCATACGTTTAATCATGTTAGGGTACAAATCCCAGCTAACGTCGTTTTCGTATATGCCTCCGGATAGGCGGTACCTCTTCGGTGCGGGAGCTTCGAGTTCCGGGACTACTCGGGGGTGGCGATGCGGTAGGTAACTGCGGTTCCTTCCCGTGAGCATGAGTCATCGGATCAGATGGTGATGAGGATGGCGGCGTCGACATTCCTACAGGTAAGCCGTGTATGCGCGCGCGTATGAGTGAAAGAGGTAAAGAGATAAGATTACAAGACCACACAAACCTATGCAGTGCGTATAATTATAACTAATGGGTCGCCGCGGTTATAGTCTAGTATGCATGCAGCTTCTAGTTCGCTATAACCAATGGCTCTGATACCAATCTGTCACACCCTCAAAATCCACTAACGGAGTTTTACCGTCAGAGGGTGTGAACTAACAGGATCGGAATCATCAGTTATAATCAAACCATAAAACAAAGTTTCAAAACCATGAAAACGTTTACGAGTAATTAAATGCGGAAGCGTAAAAACCTTTAACCAAAAGTTGCGTCACGCAGGACGACTTAAAACCAATGATAACCGTTAAAATTAAGTTTGCATAACAAAAGCGTTTTCAAGCAATGCATGTTCCTAAACCGCGCGCCCGCCTCGGCTACCTGAGAATAACATACTAAAAGTGTCAACACAAGGTTGGTGAGTTCACAAGTTATATAAAAATAAATCGTTTAGCGTTTGCGTTCAGCGTTACAGCGTTTTGCGTTAAGCGTTAAGCGTTGTGCGTAACCACGTTACGGCGTTTTGCGTTACCAGATAGTGTTATGTCAAATTATATATCGATATGTAGCTAGTCTATACAACAAGTATTACTAAGTGTTCGACACCGAAGCTGACTCGTTTAATAAGTGCCTTGTCACCGGGTCCTCCAGACCATGGTACGTGTTAGCCAAAATTACACCCGCTCGACCTCCAGTCGAGTTTAGCGTTGGGTGGGGTTTGTCAAACCCAGTAGTACCACTCAACAGTGACTCGCTATTCTAAATATTAACCGGTTCGATGTGTAGGACTTCAAATGTTTCGTTTGCCACTTAGCCTTTACAAGTGATATATAATTTTAAACAAAATCTTAAATGCGTTGTGGAGTATGTTATCTCCCCCAAGTGAAAAACGTTTGAAAACAGTTTAAAGAGGGGAAAGTGAAACTCACTGTTTGCGAAGATTTCCCAAAATAAATCACCAAGATGCGCGTCACCGAAAAACTCTCTCTAACGTTCTAAAACAACAAAGAGATTTTTCTAAGTGTCGGAATATTATCGAGTCTCTAGACCCGGCACATAATACCTATGCACATAACATGTTTCGTGTTTCGTTCGTGAATCGTGTGTGACTTTAACAAGTGTTTTTGTGACACATCACATGTGTAAGCAACCATATACGTGTTATGTATTCACAACGTACATTACTAGCAATTATTCCCCATAAGGGCATTTTGGTCAAATTATGACAATCAATTAGCAGTTATTCCCCGCAAGGGCATTTTAGTCAAAACACGACAATTATCTTGCAATCATTCCCCTCAAGGGCAATTTGGTCAAAACACGATAATAAATTAGCAAGTACCATATTTCATGCATTTTTACAAAACTCAGCAGCTAGTTTCACCGAGACAGAAATCCTACTAGAAAGATTGTACTACTTCACCGATCATACCATCTCAATTAATTTACCGAAAATCATCACAGAAGCACATACGTCTTAGGTTTCCAGAACATATTTTATTACATTTTTATTCCTCATAGTTTTCTCACAATCATCAAATCATTACAGCAAACTCATAACAGTCAGATTCATGCGCAACAGAATGTTATTTGAAATTCCCGTTAAACGAAAAATCCAATAAATGCAAGACCACTTGGGTTAGGTTCCTAACTCAATAAGTCAACTTCCAGAAGTGGAACCAACCCAATTGGTCTCGTAGTTCATGAGATATAATATTTACAAAACAACCTAACAGCAGGTCTGACAGCTCAGCTTTGCACAACGTTCTTGTAAAATCATAAAAGTTAACTTCTACTTGTCAAAAAATTACAAGTTTATACTCTATAGAAACTAGACTCAACCTAGTTTACTGTAGTACCAATAATCTCAACCAATTTTCAACTTTACACCTCGTTACAGTTAATTTAACATCACTAACACATTCTGTCCAGAAACTGTTTGCATCCAAACTCAACATATTAACTATCTATGAACCATCATGCATTCATATAACACTCTAGACTTCATAAACACCATCCATGCACATCAATTACACATTACATGCATGATTAGGGTTTTTGTTTGAACTCAAATCAAAGACACAACAATTAACATGTAACAATATTCATTCTAGTTATCATATCATCAACAAATCAATCAACAATCATATTAACACAACACCATATCAAAATCGGCACCTAGGGTTTGTAATTAACCCAACAAACATCAAAATCAAGTATAAAGGATGCATAGGATAATCGATTATACCTTCCTAGCACCTAATTCTTCAATCAAAAGCTTGAAATCCTAGCTGTATGTGTGTGTATAGGTGACGGCAGCCAAGGGTGATGGAGGGTGAGTTTCCGATCGGGGTAGGAGGAAAAGAAAAGAAAAAGTGTGTTAGGGTTTATTATTAGTATTATTTATAAACATAATATGTTACATTCAAGTCTCTCAACTTCTAAGTATTACTTATCTAGCCTAATTTAACTAGTTTGCATCTTGAGTTAGCGTTTATAACCATGTTATCACATAACACATAAGTCTAACACATAATTATCACATAATTACTGTTTTGACGTTTTTCGTTTATTCATCAATCGTTTGCGTCAACTCGTTTGCGTTTCGGTACAAATCCCGAAAGACTACACATGTAGTGAGTGTTAAGCGTCATTTAAACCCTAGTTTAAATGTAATGAAGTGTGCGTTATAGATTCAGTGATCTTAAGTTTGAATTGACGGAGTTGAGTTAACGGAGTTAACCTGAAATTGACGATTGTCACATATACAAAGAACTTGAAGGCCCGAGCCGTCCAAAGAAAAAGGTGGTGGAGCGTCAAATGATTTATGGATTTGGCATTCTTATTTTGGTGTTCCCGGCTCAAACAACGACATCACTGTTCTGTACACATCACCGTTGTTTCAGGGCGTAACAGATGGCACCACACATTTCTGTCCGTACTTTGTCAATGAGAGATATTACAGACGTGGCTACTATCTTGTCGACGGTATCTACCCGCAATGGTCTGTTTTTGTGAAAGCCTTTTCGTTTCCTGTCGAGACCAATGAAAAGGCGTTCAAGAAGTTGCAAGAATCGGCAAGAAAATATGTCGAGAGAGCTTTCGGTGTTTTAAAGGGTAGATGGTGCATACTCGGTCGACCGGTTCGTGCAATGAAAAACCCCACGATCTATAGCTACGTGTATGCATGCATCATATTACACAATATGTTAATAAAAGAAGATGGAAATGCAATTTCTCCAGATTGGGTACCGGATCCTCCGACTTATGTTCCCGTTCCCGATGATGTCCAATTAGACTTGCGGGATGAAGATATTCATCATCGGTTGAGATGGGATCTTGTTGCGCATATAGGTTCTTTAGGTTTAGAATTTCCGGATTCAGACGAGGAGTAGACGTTCGTTGTAACTTTTATTTTTTATTTCTAAATTTTAAGTTGAATTATGTTCTATTAAAATATTGTTTTTATTTTTAAGTTATATTAAATATTGTTTTAATTTTTAAAGTTACAAAAAAAATAAAAAATAAAAAATCCATCACACCACACCACCACCCCTAGTAAAAAACCATCACATGTGATGGAATTTGGGTTGGTGATGTGGCACAATATAATTGGGTGTGGTGTGTGATGAGTGATCACACCACATCCACCCCCCTCCCCTAGAGACTGTACGTGAGACTTCCGCATCAAAGGGCTCCATCCCAAGCTTCGTCATTGGCCTTGTAAATGATTTGCAAATTAATAACAATTATAACTAACTCTTAATTAATGGGAATTGGACTTAGTATGTATATTTTCTTATATACATAGAGATTGAGGTCCTGGTTATTTAATGAACTTATGAACATAGAATAACTATTAATGTGCGTGTTCTCATCTCGAGCAGCCTACTATGTATTAAAGCGTACTAAATGCTAATGTAGAGGTTTGTATTTTTATATTTTATCCTTAATGTATTATAAATTCTAAATTTTAGAAACGGATATTATTAATTATATATAAAATGCATCTCTATACATAAGAAAGATACAAAAGCTAAAGGATCACCATGTGCATTCCCCTATAATATATATATATATACTAGTTTTTATTCTCGTATTACGGAGGCTGTTTTACATTACTCGTTTTTAATATTTATATACTTTTCTGGGTTTAATTTTATTTATTGCAATGAAATTTATATATAATATACTTAGAGTTTGATGATAAAAAGGTTTCACAAATAACTAAGATGTTATACCCGGTTTAAAAGTTATCTAGGTTTGGTAATACCCAAGACCCTCTTATTTTTTTTACAATAAAATTGTTTATTAATTATAAATAATACTTTTTTGAAAAAAAATCATATAATAATTTTTAGTATATCATAATTTATAGGATTTTCACATCAATAATTTGGTGAGAATAATTTTTAATTTAATGAGATTTTATAACCCGTTTAAGGAATATCTAGTGTAACATCCCGAAATTTCTAAGAATATTATAATTAAATAAATTAATATCAGTGGGAAAGTTTACTCGGGTTAGTCGGAAAAAAATTAATAGAGTAGAAGCTAGTATGGGTCGGGCTAGTGTTGGGTAATGGATATGGGTTATGGACTTGGGAAGGAAGGAAGAGGCCATGGGCTTAAGCCCATGATCCATAATTATATAAACCTTAATCCCCATTTTCCATTCATTTCACACATAATCCATACACCACCAAAACACACACTTAGCTCTCTCTCATCCTACTCTCTCTCTCTAGCCGAAATCAAGAGGAAGAAGAAGGATAATCGATTTCTGACCTGAGGTAATGATAGTTTAATATTGTACGAGCCTAAAACGTTAGTTATAGTCGCGTAAAGACGAGCCGACACCGTTAAACCGTTTAAATCACAAGATCCGGGTGGAATCGGGTATAAACCGGACCTAAGATGAGTTTAAGGATCACCCTAGCTCAAATCTGGATCAAACGGGACGAAAAACGATGAAAACGGTGGAAGAACGAGTGAGATCTCGTTTTTCCGGCAAAAACGCGGTTTTCCGGCGATGACGGCGCCGGAAAGGCGGCGCCGGAAAAGATAAAGGTGTCAGGGAATGTTCCCTGACCTAACCCTAGTTCGCTAAGGAAACTTAGCGAATCAGAGGGTGATTCTTTAGCTAGTTCGCTAAGAAAACTTAGAGAACTAGAGGGTGATTCGCTAGCTAGTTCGCTAAGGAAACTTAGAGAACTAGAGGGTGATTCGTTAGCTAGTTCGCTAAGGAAACTTAGAGAACTAGAGGGTGATTCTTTAGCTAGTTCGCTAAGGAAACTTAGAGAACTAGAGGGTGATTCGTTAGCTAGTTTGTTATGGGAGCTTAGCGAATCAGAGGGTGATTCGTTAGCTAGTTCGTTATGGGAGCTTAGCGAATCAGAGGGTGATTCGTTAGCTAGTTCGTTATGGGAGCTTAGCGAATCAGAGGGTGATTCGTTAGCTAGTTCGTTATTGGAGCTTAGCGAATCAGAGGATGATTCTTTACCCAATTCGTTAAGGGCAAAGTAAAGAACTAGGAGTTTAATATAAAGACAGAATGGTCCCTGGACTTAGAAAGGAATGAGATAATTACATAGTAGCCCTTGGACTTTGATAATTTATTAAAGATGCCCTTAAAGGATTAACGAGTAACGATTAACTAACCGGGTAATGATTCAATGAAGTAAAATCGGCTTAGACACGTAAGACTAATTTATAGTAATGAGGATGGCTAGAGTAGTATTTGATATTCAATTATTAAACAGTTAGACGCGCACAGCTTGAGAAGGAATAATCAGTAGCCGAAGAAGTAACCAAGTTCAGGTGAGTTTCTAGCCCCATTCCTTGTTATGTTTTCGGGGCTGTATGCATACTCGATGTGTTGTTAATACATTTATCCTAAGTGATAAGTGTATGCCATATATGATATATGTGATAGATATGAATGATTGCTTGTCGGTACACGAACGATCTTCGGATATTGCGCGTACTGTCAGGTTATAAATAAAGGTACGAATATTATATATGGAAGATGCATGAACATTACAAATGAACACTTGTCGGGGCATGAACGATCTTCGGATATTGCACGTATAGACAAGGGGTATGGTTGTTAAATGAATGATGTAAAGAACGCCTAGAGTGTTCTTATGCTATAATGTAATTATTGTATATGTGAAGTATGTGTATACAGGTACACTAATGGTATGTGAGTCCTACGTTCGACATAGTAAGTTAGAATGGCGAATCCCTCTAACTTCTGTTGGAAATAGACTTGGCAGGTGATGGCGTAGTTAAGGACTGCGGGCCTTATACGTGATGTAGATGATAGATGTAAACGTAGATAGGGACGGTGGGCCTTATACGTGTTATAGGAGATAGACGCCAACGTAGATAAGGACTGCGGACCTTATACGTAATGTAGATAGGCGTCAGCACAGGAAAGGACTGTGGACCTTATACGTGCTATATTTGTGTTGTGGTAGCATAGGGGAGGACTGCGGACTTCGTACGTGCTATGGTTTAGGTTGCAACATAGGGAAGGACTGAGGACCTTGTACATGTTGTCAATATAGGATGGTATAGGGAAGGACTGCGGACCTTGCACGTACCATAACTGGTGAACATAGGTAAGGACTGCGGACCTTTTTCGTGTTCACGATCTTGAGTACAGGTATAGACAGCGGACTATGAACGTACTCTCGGTAGACTGAGGTTAGTGATTGTAGATATGTATGCATGTATGGTAGTAGGGTAACGGATTAAGTATGGATATGTATCTTCGGATATGTATGTATGTGTATGTATTGTATGGCGTCTGATTAACTAGAACTCACTCAGCGTAGCTGACTTTTAGTATGCACGCAGGTGAACTGATTATTGAGTTATCATGAGGACGGCACATGGCATGGATTGAACGGCTGGCATCTGAAGATGGAAGAAACGATGTTTTAAATATGATATTTTATGTTATGGTTTTAAAGAAAAGATTAATTGTTTTGTAATAAACGGTTAAAGTTTTATATTCCGCGAAAGTTTAATAAACTCTGATTTGTAGAACTGTGTTTATGAGTAAATCCGACGCTAAAGTAGGACTACCGGGTTCGGGGCCTTACATCTAGTTTTGGTAAGACTCGTACCCTTGAATTCGGGTCAAATGCATGAGAAGCCTCCATTTAAAAATCAAGCAAATCTGATAACTCCAAAAAAAGGGGAAGCGACCATATCGCGACACATAGGATTTTTATGTTTTCGTTTATATATATATATATATTACTAGTTTTTATCCCCCGTATTACGGGGGTTGTTTTATATTATTTGTTCTAATACTTATTTATTTTTTGCATTTATATTTTTTTATTGTATGATAGTTAATAATATACTTATTGTTTGATGATAAATTGTTTGACAAATAAATGAGATGCTATAACCCGATTTAAAAGCTATATGGTTTTAATGAGATCCAAGACTCGTTTATTTCTTTTACTATAAATTGTTTTTTTAATTATAAATAATATATATGAAAGTTAATAATATACTATTTTTTTTAATATCAAAATGGTTTTTTAATTTAAATAATATATATATATATATATATATATATATATATATATCTTTTAAAATAAATAAGATATTAATTTTTAGTATATCCTATTTTATAGGATTTTTACATCAATAATTTGGTGAGAATAATTTTTAATTTAATGAGATGTTATAACCCGTTTAAGGAATATCTGGGTTTGGTAAGACCCATACCCCATGAATTCTGGTCAAATGCATGAGAAGCCTCCATTTAAAAATCAAGCAAATCTGGTGACTCCAAAAAAGAGGGGAGCGACCACATCGCGACAGATAGGATTTTTATGTCTTCGTTTATATATATTCCAATTTCAAAATGTTTAAACTTCAATAATTTGATGATAATGTTAAAAATGTAGATTTTCATTTTACATACTCTAGTTAGTAATTTTCTAATTAGTTTTCTTTTTATATTATGTTGTAAAAGGTTAAAAAAAGTTGAGGGTTTTTTTTGTATAGTTGAGGAGCTCAGGGGTCGGGCTACTTGTAGATCATTCTGATTTTTATATCATGAGTTTTGTCATATTTTTAGTTATGGTTTGGTTGAAATAAAGGTTTATTTGAGTCTCTTTGCAATAGATCCCAAACACATAATGTAACATAGACCAATCCATGTGGCTTTAAGTTAGGAGTCACATACTGAAAGATCCTTTAAAAGTATGAATAATAACCACAAGACTTATGTGATGACAATACACCATTGAATTATATATAAAGCCTACCATAAGTGAAAATTCACATCTTCTCGAATGTCATAAGGTGCGTGGGGCGTCAAACTTACGACCTATCACATGTTTTGTCTCTAGGTCACATCAACAAATTGTAAGCAATGGCGTGGACACTCAGGATAAAAGTTTTCTTACGAAAAATGATGATTTATAACGAAAAAAACGTACATGTTGTGATTTAGTATGCACATGTGTAATACTTAAATATCAGAGCTAACTCAACTAAATTTATTTTATTTTCTTATACAAAAATAGAATTGATGCCGACATGTTAGTTATTTGGAATTATGCAAACTAGACAAAAATACATACTATTGAAAAGAACATAAACAAAGATGTTACATGACAAGAATAACATGAGATTGAGAAATTTCAAACTATAAAACTAACAATAAATAAATAAATAGTAATAATAATAATATAAATAATATTATATAAAACTAATAATAATATAATATAAATACTATATGTATATTCACATGATGACCCAAAAAGACAAAATTCACACACAAGTGTTGAACAATTGACTTTCTAAACTTAAACTTGTACTTCCATGTCAAATCTCAATCTTCTTATCTTGCCACGTGTCACCACTGTCGCCGCCGGACAAACACCTTAAACCCACCGTACATACGCGCCGTCAAAGCCGGTAAGTACACCGCCTCACCGGAACCCACCGGTCTAACCTCGTACCTCTTCAAAATCGAACTCACAACATAACTCATTTGTAGATTAGCCATACCCTTCCCTAAACAAACCCTCGGACCGGCTTGAAAAACCGGGTTCTTGTAAACCGACACATCCTTCAACAAACCGGTTTTATCCTCAAACCACCGATCCGGTCTAAACTCAAACCGGTCCGACCCCATATACTCTCCATCCTCCCCATACCGTACGGGAAATAAGTCACCCTATCACCCGCAGTCACCCGGGTCCCGTCAGGCAACACTCGTTTACCGCGTGCTTCGAGTCCCAAGAAACCGAAGGGTATAACCTCATGGTTTCACATAGACAAGCTTGTAAGTACTTATTTCCTTAAAGTCATCAAACTCATTGTCCTTAAATAGTAACCCTACTTCATTAACAAGTGTTTCCTCCACGTGGTGGTTTTGGGTTAGTGCATAAAAGAGCCACGTCATCGCCGCGGAGATAGTGTCTCTTCTAATAAAACTTATCATCATATGTCTTATTAACTCATCACTCATCCCGTCCATTATCATTTTACTTAACAAATCTTTGTTTTGATTAGATTTATTATTATTGTTATTATCAATATTAATATTAATATTATTATCAATATTAATATTAGTCAATTTCTTCTTTCTTTCATGAATAACTTGCATTACATATTCATGAATCTCCTTAACACAATCTTTCAACACTTTCTCGGATCCAACTCCAAAAAATTTCTTCAACTTCCACACTGCGGAGACACGCGCAGCAGCACGTCTAGCGCTTATCTCCGCCGCGCTATCAAACGCTTTCAAAATCGATACTTCACCTAACAAAGAGTATTGATCTCCCAAACAAAATGGATCAAACCCTAATGCCAACTTACACACAATATCAAACCCTAGCCTTCTCAACACCTCTTGTAAATCCACAACCATGTTACCCTCATTCGCAAACGAATCAAGCAATGGAAACAACTTCGATTTCACCACTTTCTTCACATTGATCTCCACATGTTGTTTCAATAACCTAGAAGTAAGTTGATGGCTAGCTAGCTTCCTTTGAGCATGCCATAACTCTCCATCAACATTAAATATCCCAAACCCTAAAAAATCATTTAAAATCTCGGTAAAAGGTTTCCCTTTAGGGAAATTAATAAAATTGATCTTGAGCATGTATTCCACATTTTGTGGGTTGGCTGTAATAATGGTTTTACGTGCA
This sequence comes from Bidens hawaiensis, assembly GCF_021521415.1. Lineage (NCBI taxonomy): Eukaryota > Viridiplantae > Streptophyta > Magnoliopsida > Asterales > Asteraceae > Bidens > Bidens hawaiensis. The sequence continues at coordinate 111,871 of NW_027492783.1, forward strand.
CCGAGCCGTCGAATGACCACCGTTTGAGTTGGTGATGTCGAGAGTAGCTCGGTGTACCACGAAAGCAACCGATGGCGGTTTTTGTAGAAGGAGATCAAGCAGCCAATGAAGGGGTAAGTAGGTGGCGCGTTATCGGCCGGAAAAAGGATTATTAGCCGGAATTTGTTGTGTAGAATGGCCGTAATAATAATAATAATAATAATAATAATAATAATAATAATAGATAGTAACAAGATATAAAATAATAAGAGTAATGGTTCCGTTTTGGTATTATGGTATGACATAGAAGACTAGAAGAGGTCAAGGAGACTAAATATAGTGTATTTTATTTGAAGAATAATGTATGTTTAATGCTACATGCAATATAATATTAATATAAGCTTTGTTCAAAGATGTACCATAGTGGATATTTAAATATCTATCTATAACATATATCAACGAAAACCCAAAAATTTTAAGTGTCGTGATGTAATCGCTCCTCTTTTTTTTAAAGTCACCAGATTTGCTTGTTTTTTAAATGTAGGCTTCTCATGCATTTGACCCGAATTCACGGGTATGGGTCTTACCAAACTCAGATATTTCTTAAACGGGTTATAACATCTCATTAAATTAAAAATTATTCTCACCAAATTATTAATGTGAAAATCCTATAAAATATGATATACTAGAAATTATTATATGATTTTTTTAAAAAATATAATTTATAGTTAAAAAACAATTTTATAGTAAAAAAAAATAAGCGGGTCTTAGGTCTTACCAAACCCAGATAACTTTTAAATCGGGTTATAACATCTTAGTTATTTGTGAGACCTTTTTATCATCAAACTCTAAGTATATTATAAATTTCATTACAATAAATAAAATTAAACCCAAAAAAGTATATAAATATTAAAAACGAGTAATGTAAAACAGCCCCTGTAATACGGGATAAAAACTAGTTTAATATATAATTTGAAGTGGCTTAATAAGTAGATATCATAAGTTGTATATTTATGATTTAGACCGGGTCTCCGGATCTGGTTGTCGTAGATTGAAAGTTAGATTGCAGGTATATTTTTTTATTAAAGTTTTCTTTTGAATAAAAATTAATGACTAAGGCTGAGGGGTGCGGAGCGCGAGAAAGGGCGCAAGAGGCGAGACGGTCGCGCCCCGGGGAGCGAGGACCACACCACCGAGGCGCGAGAGGGGCGCGAGCGCGGAAAAAGAGGCAGGCGCCAGGGGGTTCGCGGGACAGGTTGAGCGTGAGGGGCATGGGGAATGGTGAAAAAGAGCCGTTTGAAAGTATAAATGAGCCGTTGGCTCTTAATTTTTAAAAAAAAAAAAAATTTCTACGCCTATATATTACCCATTTTATACAACACTTTAACACAATTTCAAAAAACATCAAACTTACCCATTTCTTTATACAACACTTCCTATATATTACCCATTTCTTTCAAACTTTTTTAAAAAAACCTTTACAAAATCCTATATAACACCCCTAAATCAACCCATTTTTACCATATCAAACACAACTTCAATCTCCAAACAACCCATCGTCCCATTTTTTTTTTTTAAAATATTATTGTTTGTTTAATTTTTAGTATGTTTTTTTTATTATATGAATTTTCAAAAAAATGTGTGTTTTTTTAAATAATTTATGAGTTTTTTTAATAATACGTTTTTTTAATACATTTATAAAACAATAAAAAAATAAACCGCTCGCGCCCCCTCTCGCGCCCCTCCACACCATGGCCAGGGGCGCGAGCACCACTACCAACACCCATCTTATCAACTTTCTCTCTCTGCCACACGTCACAATATTATTGGCTGGCGCCCCCACTCGCGCCCCCTCTCGCGCCCCCCACACCCCTCAGCCTAATAACTAAAAAGCTAGATGTTTTGAATTAATAATGACTACTAGCTATAAAGCTAGATGTTTAGAATAAAAAATGACGGTTAAAGGTAGACTGCGCATTCTTGGCGTTTATACCTTTAGAGCTATCAATATCAATATCAATACTATATATAATACATCAAATAAGGGCAAATTAAGACATCTATTTTTAAGTAATTTACAACATTTAAAGCATGAGGTACATGTGTAAGTAAAGGTAAACATGTCTTTTAAACACAATTCATTCAACTTACAAGTTTGCTCCCTCATCTTTAACCATATTATGTTTTTAATTTAACTTGTAAACTAACTTCTCACCCATGATTTTTAAACGACTATAGCATTTTCATACGTTAATATTTTTATAAACAAATTGCATCATAAAAACGAACATTTTATTCTCTTTAATTTGGATATGATATTGTTGTAATTTTTTTTTATTTTAAATAAATTAATATGTTACGTAAGGGTGTTCAGTGTCGGTTTTGATGGTTTTTAAGTTAAACTTGTGAGTCCAACCGTTAATACTAAATTTTTTGTCGTCCAAAACCGAACTCAATCATTGAAAGTTGAAACCGAATCGTTACTAACGGTTTGGTTCCAGTTTGGTTTCACAGTTTAAACTTTAACAATAAATTTAGTTTAAAATAATAAATAATTTAAATGTACCATCAATTTTAACTAAAAACCAACATAATATTATACTTGAGATGATCATAAATAAAAAATGATAATTTTAGCCATATAAATGGTAAATATTAATAGCAAATCTAGGACGTGAAATAATAACAAGTTAACAACAAAGATTACAAAAGGAAACATATTGCAATTAGGTTAATTTACAGTCTTTTCTGGTTTCATATGGCTGGTTGCCGATATAAACCGCGAACCAACCGTTCACTACGTTATGAAAATTTTGAAACCGAATGTAAAAAAGAAAAAGAAAAGAGAAGTCAAACCAATGACCGATTTAAACGATTTCAAGGTTTAACCAAACCATAAACACTTATATTTTTATGTGATTAACATGTTCAAACACCCACTGCATCGCGCGGGCACCCGTCTAGTATAGTTGTAATTGGTGGAAGACTAGAAAAAACAAACAATGATTCCCGGTATATATAATGTGAGGTTTGTGAATACTTGTTGATGTGTCATGGGATGGATGAGGAGGTGAAAGACGAAGCGTTGTTGCCTTGTTGGGAGGGGGGGGGTTAAGGTTTGTCTTTGCAAACTTTAGTACAGACGGAGAAGTGGTCGGGGCCACCCTCTCTCTCTCTCTCTCATACATATATTTATATATTATATAAACAATTTTAATGATTTTAATAGAGTTTCTAGAGGTTTGGTGTTATATAAAAAGCTGAGGTATTTTAAAAAAATTTAAAATTTGATGTGACGGTTTGTACAATTTTGACATTGTGGATGTACTTACATATTATTTATATTCAAGAGTAGAAATATGGTTTTAACGTTTAAAATGATAAGAAATGAAATTCATGGATATGAAGCCAATAAAAGATCTAGGCTAAACCGAGATTTTTATCAAACCATATAGACGACAACCGTTAAAATTTATTTAGTAACTTTAAACTTATTTGACGACGACCATAAGAGGTTTGACAATATAACCTGTGTATCTTGAATCCACATTCGATCGGGGTTTGAAAGAGTGTTATGGTAGGGGTACCTCGAAACACGACAAAAGGTAAACAATTAGGCCCGGTCCTAGAACAACTAGAGTACTAAAAGAGTAAAAGCTATCAACGAGGACCAACCGTTTAATCTTAATCGTATGTGTAGCTTAAAGAATTCACATTGGAATCTTAATCATATGTGGAGGTTCGGGTCCTCTTATCTTTTTTTTTCCCCTCAAAAATCTCATAAGCATTTGGATATAGGGAAATGTTCATGTACATTTTAATCTTAATATGAGAACGTAGAAAATAATAGCAATTTATAAAAAAATGAGAACGTAAGAAACAATACCAACCACAATACCAATCTATATAAACAATGATTTATAATAACAAAGGAAATAACCTAAAAATTACAACAAAAGTATCAAAATCAAGAACAAAATAATAACAACAAATACCAACAAATACTTATAACAACAAAAGAAAACATCTAATAATAACAACAAAATATAAATCAACAAATACTTATAACGTCTCATAATCGAAATTTAGCAAATACGAACAAAAAATAACAACAAACACTTATAAAAATAAACCTAATAATAACAACAAATTAGTTCTCACCGTTTTCATATTAAGAATAAAATGTATTTGATCATGTTTCTTTGAATATGTATATTTTCTTTATTTTTGAATCTTCTATATAGCCAACTCAGTCATGATTAGGGCTGTTCACAAGCCGAGCCGAACCGAGCGAAGGGTTGCTCGTTGCTTGGCTCGTTTACAACCGAACCGAACCGAGCGACTGAAATTCGAACCGAGCGAAAACCGAAACGAGCCAAAATCGAATCGAGCATTTTTCGATCGAACATCGAGCGATTTTGAGCATTATTTATTTATTTTTCACTTTAAAAAATTCAATAAAAAACAAATCTGAATGTTGTAAACAATATATTTTATAAATAAATTAGAAGTTTTTAGACAAACATGTAATATATTGTAAATTTTTATTATAAATAAGTTTAGAGTGAGATATAATGATCATGTAAACAAACTTTTAGTTTTCTAGAAACTCGAATTGAACAAATAAAACTATAAAATTGACGAAATATGAAAAATTTTAAGGGGTAAAAATAATTGTAAGCTTATATTTATGTGTTTTGTCTATATATTTATATATTTGTTCATATATAATTATATATAAAATAAATTAAAAATATTCGAGCCGAGCCGAACCGAGCATACCCTTGCTCGTTGCTTGGCTCGTTTACAAACCGAACCGAGCAGAGCGGCTCGTTTTAAATCGAGCGAAAAAACGAGCGAGCAATTTTCGAGCGAGCGGTGAGCGAGTTCGAGCGTCGAGCGGTTTGGACGGCCCTAGTCATGATAATAACGAAATACACATTCGATAAGGTGTTGGAAGAGAGTACCATATTATTTAAGGAAACGTTTATGGTTTTTAATCTTTTATCAATGTTGCTCTCCATCTTATTCCCTAAAATACGATATAGATATAGGAACTTGGTTTAAAAGTCAATGTTGATTTTTAAGAAATAGGCATGGCTATAATAATGAATACAAGGCAATTTGTATAATTGGTGAGTCTATATAAATCTCCACCTTTATGTATCAGTAAGTAATAATAAAACTTGATGTAAAAATAAGAATACGTAAAGTTATTTAAAACAAATTCTTTCAAGTGAGAATGACATAATCGCGAAGATAAACCTTTGAACACAAACTAGTGGCGGACCTAGCTTGTAGCGGAGGCTACCCCTCAACTTTCGTCGGTAGTGCCAATTTATTAATCTTTTGGTTGATTTTTGTAATTCGCTACCCTTAAAAACATTTAACTTTGTCCCTTTTTGTATAAAGTCCAACCAAATTAAGAGCTAAAATTGATTAAAGGCCATACCAAATAAAACATTGTTCGTTGTTCCATGATGTTGGACGTTTGGTTTAGGCTGAACATCAACATTCAACCACACAAAGTTTCATCAGCAGTTGCTTCCACCTTACATTTCCCCGACCCCTAGCTGCCCTCCTCTGGTCACTGGACCTCCACCCTACAGCCGAGTAGCCGACGTTCAATGCTCCCTCAATCCCTCTTCTACGGTTACTTGTTCAATTTAGGTGTTTTTCTACTTTTATCTAAAATTGTAATAGTAATTTGTTTATATAAATTGTGTAAACTAGTTAGAGATTTAGGGTTTACGTATAAATTGAAATTGATTTTGGGTTTATAGTTTAAATTTTGTTTCTTCTAAAATTAGGGAGCTTGGAAGATGAAACGGAAAAATCTTAATACTAATCTTTTTAAATGAAAAATCTAAGAAAACGATTATATCGGTCCAACATCAAGTTAAAAAAAATAATTCAATTATTGTATGAAATACGGTAAGAAAAAATTTCAGATATTGTATGAAATACGGTAAGAACTTTTTTGGTTATTTTATGAAATATGGTAAAAAAAGTTCGTTTACATAGCATGAAATATGGTAAAAAAAATTTGAACGTTACACCTGAAATTTTAGTCTAGATGCGCCACTGACACAAACAATTTGGTATACGCGTTTATACCTATTTTGAGTGTGTGACGCTTTCGCCAATTAATATTTGTTTTTTTTTTTATCTTTGTTGAACTTGGCCAAGAGAACTTTTAAAACGGTTTTGAGTGGTTAATGGTCAAACCAACTTAGCCACATTATGTCTTGTGGTTGGCCTAAGTATAGTGCAAATGTCCTTTTGAATTGCACGTTATTATATATGACTATCTTGTTCACATGTGAAAATTGGTATGGATGATGAATTATTGTGTTGTGTATCCCGAGCTAGATGTTACTTAAAAGTATCCAAAAAAAAAATCAATAAAATACATTGTAATGAAAAATGATTATTTAAACAATAATAAATAACTACTGTTATTATTGCTGATTTTTAATAGTATTTATCTAACTTAATTGTTTAAAAAAATGGTTTGGAGATGAATGGAATGAGTTAATGAATTTCATAGTTTTAGGATGATATGAGATGATTATGCTTACAAACCATTTAATGCATACACAAATTATACATATACGTATATAGTTCATCAACATACACAGTCATATTTTGATAGTAACGAATACTTCATCAACAAATTATATACACATGCATAGCTCCCTCTCCTTCCCCGCCTCTTCAAACTCTGGTGTGTATTTTTCAAAGATAAATCTCAAATCAAGAACATAACAAAGTCCTTTTTGCATCATATCTACGGGATTCATTGGTTCGAGTCTTAGAAGCACTATCGCTCGATCATGATAAAACTGACCACATGTCTGCGAGGATCCCACTAGAGTGCTTTCCACTTTTAACAGACCACGAACTAGACCAAAATCATTCCCAACGATTGGTTGTCCAATAAGAGGGCCTGTAAAACACTAACTGTCCAATGAATAAATATCATAATTCATAGAATACGATTCACTTTCTAGATGCTTTGGTGATGAAATGGTTGCACACAATATTAAAAAATACGGTGTTAAAAAGTATGGAAGTTCGAGTCCACTTATTTTTTTTCTTAAATCACCTTAGCCTTTGGATTAAGTTATTGTATTTTCTATGTACCCAACTTGGTCACAATAATATCATTTTTTTTATATTGGTCCAACTAATAGATGGTCCATTTTCATTCTCGTTTTCACGTTTTAGACTCTGGGAAAAGATGGAACTAATTTTGGCATTTTCTGAAGTGTGAAATGGATCTTTGCCTTCTTGGACTATGAAGAGCAAGTGGATAATATATGTTGGTTATAAATAGAGATGGCCAAAAAAACCGGTTGGGGAACCGGTTTACCGGTTTAAACCGGAAACCGGTTTTTACGAAAACCGGTTTTTTAAAAACCGGTTTGACCGATTTAGAAACCGCCGGTTCGTCTTTCGGTTACAAGTTCTAGATCCAAAACCGGTTAACGAACCGGTTAATAGAAAAACCGGTTTTTTTATTAACCGGTTATGGAAAAACCGGTTAACCGGTTTATAAAAAAACCGGTTTATAACGGCTATATGCCCGTTTTTTTTGTTTTTGGACCGTTTTTTTTTTTTTTTTTACCATTTTACCCCCACAAACATCTATATATAGTTTAGGTTGGGTATTGGTTAGATCACACTCGATTATACAACTCCAAACGCTCTAAACGTTTATTTCATACGCGATTATTTTGTTATCTCACGCTCAATTATACCACATTACCACTCCATAAGCTCTTATTTCGTAGTCGTTTATTTCATACTCGAGTATACCACTCTTATTTCGTAGTCGATTATCATGGCCTCCCAAAGTGCTGCTTCATCCGTCAACATGGGTGCCTCGAACACGGGAGAAACGGTCGTTCGGGTCATCCCCACGAAACGAAACCATGATGTTTGGCAACATTTCGACCTATGCGAAATGTCTAACGGTAGCCAAAAAGCTCGATGCAAACATTGTTTGAAGTTTTATGGCAAAGATGCAAACTCCACTTTAAAAGCGCATGTACAAAGGCCCTTTTGCAAGGCCTTGAAGGACGAATCGGGAAGTAGTTCGCAGCCGGAGATGACGAATCAAGGAGCGGTGTTTACGTACGACGTTGAAGCGGTACGTCAACAGTTTTCAAACTTTGTGATTCAACAAACACTTCCTTTCAACCACTTCGACAACCCTCAATTCACGGAGATGATGCAAAACTATGTTCAACCACGCTACCAACACGTAAGTCGTTCGACCCTTAGAAGAGATTGTCTTAAAGCATGGAAAAACGCTAAATCCGAACTAATTTCATACTTTTCAAACTTACAAACTGGTGTAAACTTAACAACGGATGTGTGGTCGGTACCTCATGGTTCGCCCGACTCATACATTTGTGTGACGGCTCATTGGGTTGACCCCGAGTCGTGGCAAATGATGAAACGAACCATTGCGTTTCAATTGTTTGATTACCCGCACACAGGTAGAAATATTTTTCAAATCTTGGATAAAGTCATTCGACAATACAAGATTGAACATAAAATCTTCTCAATTTCGTTTGATAACGCGTCCAACAATACGGCCGCGGTTGGCCATTTAAAATTAAAGTATAAACCTATTTGTGATGGAGCGTTTTTTCATAGCCGATGCATTGCACATATTATCAACTTGGCCGTGCAAGATGGGTTAAACGTGATCGAAACGCAAAGAAACAATTTTAAAAGAATGTTACGAGATGTTTTTAGCAACAATAAAACATTTTCAAGATACAAAAAATTTTGTGTAGAAGCTAATTGTCAATGGTTGGGGCCAAATTGGGATTGTCCAACAAGATGGAACTCGACTTGTAATATGTTTGAGAAAGCCATCCAACAAAAAGAATCGTTAATTGCGTTTCATCAAATTTTGTCAAGTAGGGGTAAATGTGCACCGTACGATCCTAGAAACTGGTTATTGATTGAGATCGTTACGGAGGTCCTTCAAATTTTTAAATCTTGCACAACTAGTTTATCCGGGGTTTACTATCCAACAAGCCCCATTGCTTTACCAAAAATTGCTGTCATGTGCACAAAGTTGAGTGAACTTCATTGTAGGGGTGCACCTTATTTTGATATGGGTGTAAAAATGAAAGAAAAATTTAGAAAATATTTTCAAGAACTACCCGCTGTTTTGACATGTGCTGCTGCGTTAAACCCTTGCATCAATGCTGGTGGTGTTGAAGCTTTAATAGAAAAAATTTGTGATGAGCTTGGGTTAAACGACGATCAAAACCCCTATTATAGCCAAACTTTAAAGAATGCTTTCAACACCACCTTGTCAAACATGTATGATGTCTACCTTACAAAATACGGGTCGTCTTCCCAAATTCATGACTCGTTAAGAGCTGTTGCCCAATCCCAATCCCAAACCGACCTTGAAATGGGGATGTACTACATGATTTGGGAAGACGCCGGTAAACGTCAAAAGGTAAACACTCCAAGCAGTGAACTTGGAAGGTATGGTGGTACCAACTTTGTGAAACACATGACTCCGGATGAATTTAGAAGTCTTGATTTGCTGGCTTGGTGGAGAGGTAAGGAGGATGAGTTTCCGATCCTCGCCGCCATGGCCAAAGATTTACTAACGGTCCAAGCTTCCACGGTAGCTTCGGAGTCTGCTTTTTCTGTTTCTGGCAGGGTTATATCGATTAGGAGGACTCGACTCACTGCACCAGCTATAGAGATGTCGATTTGCTACAAGGATTACTTGGACTCTTTAGATAGGGCACAACATCAACGCTCACTCGAGGGGGAAATGGAGTATGAAGCGGGCTTGTATGAAGACGAGGTCAATGAAGGACACACTCAACCAATGACCGATGAAGAAGCCGTGTACGACGATTACCTAAGAAATAGCTCGGGATCGGGTAGCGAAGAAAATTAGTTAAAGAAACAGCAAACATGGAGGCAAATCATGAGTAAGAAACAGCAAGTTGTTCATGTAATCGTGTCTAAGCATTCTTTTTCCTAATATGTGCTCTTATTTACTTGTTGATTTGGATTTTTCTAATTTAGTTAAAGAAACAGCAAACATGGAGGCAAATCATGAACAAACTGCGATTGGGAACAACAGGAGCATCTGCTAGTTCACGATTTAATGTTTGTATTTTTGAGTTAAATCATGAACAACAGTTCTTGGCAGAGATTTCTTCAGTGTTAATGATTTAATGTTTGTATTTTTGAGTTACGAATATGCGATAACGATTTAATGTTTGTATTTTGAATGTAAAAACTATAAATGAAAGTTATGTGTTTTTAATCTTTGGTTTGTTGAAAACACATTCACCAACACACACTCATACTCATCTTCCAAGCAAAGAACCCTAACAACGAAAGCAAAGAATGGCTTCGGTCAGTCCGTTTTGCCTTGTAGTTACCGTTTTGCCTTGTAGTTACCGGTTTGTTTGTACTGTGAAAAAATAATGGTCTTCATTAAGTACAAAATATAAAAAACAAATATTCGTATTTGAAACCGCGAAATTTAAAAAAAAAAAAAAAAAAAAAAAAAAACCGGTTAATAAAAAAACCGGTTAATAAAAAAACCGGTTTATTAACCGGTTCTAACCGGTTTCTAAACCGGTCCTAACCGGTTAGACCGGTTAGGGTTTTGACAGCAAAAAACCGGTTATTAACCGGTCCGGTTATTAACCGAACCGGTTTTTTTCCGGGCCAAAAAAACCGGTCCGGTTAATAACCGAACCGGTTTTTTTAAAAAAACCGGTTTGTGCACCTCTAGTTATAAATGGATCAATTCTTGACCTTGCATATAATATTATTTATTTTACAAAGTCGTTTTTTTGTGTTTAGGCCACTGCACTTTTTAATTTAAAAAACCTTAGTTGTCTTACTTTGACTCTCAATAGACAAGTAACATCTCATTGTTTATCTAAATTGTTTACCTAACCTACAAGTTTACTTAACCTTCATTCTTTTTGGTATGTAAGAGATAATAAAATGGATGAGGGAAAGAAAAAAAATAAATAATTACTATTCCATTGTCATGTTTAATTTACATATAAAAATGAAATAAATCGTTACTTTATAATGTTATTTGATAGACACAAAAAAATACAGAAATAATATACAAATGACAAAATTACCTCGACCTCAATAAAGAAAGTTTACCCAAAAAAAATGGGAATGGCGGCGACACTAGCGATGATGGTGGTGACAGCAATAATGGCGATGTCGGTGGTGATGGCGGCAATATATAGCAATGGTGACAACAATTGTGATGGTGAATATAGATAAATCAGATGAGTTGATTACTTGATGTTATATTTTCATGGACTTTGTCTTGCTTGTAATAATAAGATAATATTTTTAGTGAACTAGAGAAGATTAATTTGTTAATTAGGTTGGAAACCTGGGTAAGTGGGTATTAACTGGATCAAATTAAAATTAAAATTAAAATTAAAATATTTATTTGGGACTCACAAAATTCCAGTGTGAAATCTAGTCAAATGTGTCGGTGAGCTTGTGTGATGTGTGAACTAGAGTGTTCACATTATGTTTTAACCTTTTGTCTGACTATTTGTCTATTTATTTATTTATTTTAGAATAGTGACTTTCTTCTTTGCTAAGCTATCGCGCTTTTTATATTTTTAGAGTTTCATTCTTTCACTCTAGCCAGACTATGATATTTAATCGGGCCTATGCTGACTTCAAAGTTCGGCTTGGACGTTTCCCCGAAAACCATACCGTCGACTGCCACTTGACAGTCGATGTGCGTTGAACAGAATTCTCTGGTGTAACACACGGTGGGACTATAACCCGCGTTGGCTCGGGATTCGACAACCTCGCAAGACCTATCTCAAATTTTTCATTACCGATATCCACCCAAAGTATCACTAGAGGGATTGAACTTGGGTCTATATTGAATAACCAAAGCTTCATACCATTAGGACACAAGTACACGTATATTAGGGAGATGGAATAATTAATATCAATAATTTAAATTATATACTAACAAAGAAAATTAGATGATCTATAGTAAAAAGTTTCTCGGCTTACCGCCACGCTCAGATCATTAATCATAGTTGATGAGATTTCATTAGGCAACATGGTATAGCTCAACCAGAGTTCATATTAACAAGTATAAACATATTTTCGAACCATGATATTTCAATTTGTACATGTATACGAAAGGTCATATATATACGAGTGTGTATAACCAGACGCGGTCTAAAAATTTGTATAACTAGATGAATGCTTATCCAATCAACACCAGAGTGGCAAGAATCCATAGCTTATCAAACTGTTTCATATTGAAGTTCGATATCGAGTACTAAGAGCAACCTTTACCTCATTAACTATTTAATCTTTCCCCAATCTGCTACACATTTTGCGCAGGGTTTGTACTAATAGCCCGTTTCATAAGAGTTTTATAATCTTGACTTCTTGACCACTCGTCAATCTCACGGGCTCTTAGTACTGGAAGAGGATGCGAAAGTTGCCTTGTTTGTGCATTCCTGGAGAAAAAGAAAAAGAAGAGAAGTTTGGGTTATGTTATATATTTACATCGAGTGAACTGCGGTTTCCGTCCCTGTGGTTTGTCTAAATATGCGGTTTTTGTCCCTATGGTTTCATTTCACTTGCAATTAAACTCAAAACTCATTAACTCCGTTAAGTCTGGTCGTTAAACTTATCAGTGTGCCCCTCAGTGAGGGGCATTATTGTCCTTTTTCTCCCCAAATAAACCACAGTCGTAATTCGCAAGCCTCCTCACATGAGGGGCTGAGTGTATTTGGGGAAAAAAAAGGACAAAACTGCCCCTCACATGACGGGTACGCTGATGGGTTTAACGACCAGACTTAACGAGGTTAATGAATTCGGGTTTAATTGCATGTGAAATGAAACCACAGGGATAAAAATCGCAAACTTGAAATATTGGACTAAAACCGCAGATTTGGACAAACCATAAGGACGAAAATCGCAGTTTACTCTTTATATCTCTAAAAGGGTCAAATGGGATGAAAGTTGCATAAAACTCCTCTAAATTACATTATAGAATAGAAACGAGCCAAAAATAAGTATTTTGAACAAGAAGTCTTCAAGGTCAAAACTTGTTTTAACCCGCAAAGAAATTTCTCATTCTGACACAAACCCGTTTTGAGTCTTTTGACCCGTTACCAAAAATGCCCATTTTGCCCTCTTAACTCCATTATAGAGCTAAAATTTTACCTTATATACCATCCAACAGGACTTGCTGCTGCCTTTTCATAAGACCGGGCTTGTTCTAAAAACGCATCCACGTTTAACTGATCAGCCAAAGACGGGCAACCTCCAGCAAGTTTCATTAGGACAGACATGACCACCTCTTGTAGGATCATGTAAAAAAAATAAAAAAAATAAAAAGAATAAAAATATAAAAAGTAATAATAAAACTCGCTTAATGTATACCTTGGGGTCTTGAACTACAAGAAGAGCAGCCCGATCACAAGTAAGCTCTGCAGCTCGAAGCCAACGAAATAATTGTTCTTCTAAATTCTGAGCTATCATACCTCCAATCCCTGAAAACATTAAATAATTTGTCAGATTTTCATAACTTAATTTCTTAAATTTTTAACTTATGGCCAAACGTACCAGGTATAGTATAGGCTCCAACGGTAAGAATATTCGCTAAGGTTAGCCATACACCGTGGTCACATTTAAGGTGTCCTAACTCATGAGCTAAAACAGCCTGTTGATAAATCGTGTTAATAGCATTTAATTATATCTAAAATCAAGACTACGTAAAATATAATATAAGTTACCTGCAACTCCTTTCTTGTAAGAAGCTCTATAAGGCTTGTATGAACAACAACAAATGGTTTTTTACCGTTAATGGCTAGAGTGTATGCATTAGGTAAGGGGCTTTGGCGTACATACAAGTCGGGTGCTTCTATTTTCAGTGCTGCAGCTGACTGGACCATTAAGTGATGAAGTTCTGAGAGCTGGAAGATATTAAAAAAATAAAAATAAATAATCTTTCACTAGCATGTTACTTCAAAAAATACATATAAGACCAAATAACAGCATGATATATTGTATTATAGGTTAATAGTTCACAAAGTATAAATTAACCTGATTTTCAGATACAAGAACAGAGGTCCCTATGTTTTCAAGTACCATGACCTGTTCTGATACACTCCCTGCATTTTGATGTGAAACTTAGAATGCTAGAAATATAGAAATCCAAGAGTATTGCCTATAGATAGGGCTGTAAACGAACTGAATGTTCAGCAAAGTGTTCGTGAATTGTTCGGCAATTGGAAGTTCGTTTATGTTCGCTCGTTTAATATAACGAGCATAAATAAGAAATTCCGCTTGAGTAACTAAATGAATGAACACGAACAGAGACTGTGCTTGTTCAAATGTGTTCGTGAGCGTTCGCTAATGTATTCGTATACGTTCGTTCATGTTTGTTAATGTTTGTTCATTAAAGGCTTTTAATACTTTTTAATGCCTTTTTCGAATCTTATCATATGGATTAAATCAAAATTGTTAGTTAAAAAACTAAAAAAATATATACCAGTATTATGCGACTTGGTAGGCGGAACAAACCATTGACACTGACCATTCTTGATTAGCCAAATCAAATTAAACAGTGTTTACATTAACCGTTCACAAACAAGGTCATTTCCTTAATGAACGAACACGAAAAAGAAATTCCATTCGGTTAGCTGTTCACGAACCACTCGCTTGTCCGATAAAAAATTAACGGGCGAACATGAACAAGGCCTTGTTCCGTTCAGTTCGGTCTCTACTTATAGATACAAAAATATCACTGCAAGCACAAGATTTCTAACCTAAGCAAGCTACAATCATACAAGTCAACAACAGTTTTCAATCAAGGAGATATAGAAAGTCACTATTATTTACCTAACAAAGCCTTCCCAATCTCGTTCAAACCCGGAATCGCCTTCAAAAGCAGCGTATTCTGAACAACATATTGAATAGTTTAACTGAAGAAATCATGCTTATATGCTATGCAGTCGATATCACCGATATACCAGTTATTGGTTCCTTCCTAAAATATCAGTCAGAATATCGGCGATATTGACCGGTATCATGTTTTAAGTATTAATTATCAATTTGTAGTGCTCAATGTTAGTGTTTTTAAGTCTTAATCAATTCCTACTTGCTACAATTATTAGTGTTTTGGTATATACAAAAGGTTAATTTGTTAACGGTAAGAGAGTATACTTAGGGGTGCAATCGAGCCGAGCTACTCGAGATCGGCTCGTTAAAAAGCTCGATCGATCCGAGCCTAATCGAGCTCGAGCTCAAGCCTAAACGTAAGCTTGTTTAATAAACGAGCCCGAGGTTCACTTATCGAGCTCGAACCGGCTCGCGAGCCTGCCATTTATATGATTTTTTAATATATATTTAATAACCACTAATTAATATATATAATGCTATGAAAAATATAACTAAATAATATATATTATTTTATACATAAAATTATAATTGAAAAAAACATATATATAAATAATTATAAATATAAAAAAGTTAATTAATAAATAGTAAACGAGTCTAGCCCGAGCCGAACTCGCGCTTGAGAATCTACTCACGAGCCGAGCTTGAGCTTTGAAAATAGAGCTCAAAACGAGTAGAGCTCTTGGCTCGGCTCGTTTGCACCCCTAAGTTTACTAAATTAATAATTATTAGTGTTAAATTGTCATATATAAGAATTTTACATAATAATAATAATAATAATAAAATTACCATTTACCAATATTCCACCGCGATAATCGATAGGCGATATTAACTGCTTATAGCTTATTATATATATAAACAAAATGATGATAATTATATAGTAATGGGACCTGCTTATCAAGAGGATGTCTAAAGTCATCGGCATCGAGATCACGAAACGAAAACAATGAAGAAGAAGTTGTTGTTGTTGCTTCTGCTTTACAAACAGATATCTGAATTCGATGATTCCTGTTTAGTGATCGAATTAACTTAGCATAAGATGAAGTGTATATTACAGGCTTGCTTCTGGATATATGAAACCGGAAACAAAGCGATGATGATTTAGCGGCTAAATTCAACGACGAGAGTGAAGCAATTGCCATTGAATTGAAAAATTGGTGGATTAGGCTTTGATCGTCCTGAGGATGATTTTATTTTTATTTTTATTTTTATTTTTATTTTACACTATTGGTATATGTGTGTGTTGTGTGTCTCGTCTTCATCCGTATGTATGGTTGAGTGTTTGCCGCCACTTGTTTTTTCTGTTGACCTCCTATAAAGTTATCATTTTTCGTAGAAAAAAATCGAAGGGGATGTTCGGGATTCTTTATTTTACGTCTGATGTTTTAAAAATCGGTTTAAACCGACCGGTTGAACCAGTTAAACCCGGATTTCGTACAGTAGGCCGGTATTTTGAGTCTTGTATTTTTGACTGGTTTGATAGAACATCGTAACAACGGTTTTTGTCTAAAATACTGGTTTTTAACGGTAAACCGTTTTAAGCCCGAGAAATTTTTTTATATTTGCGGCCCATATTTTTTCAAAATTACTTTTAACCCAATAATTAATATTCAAACGTGTAAACTTTAGGACTATTTTTTTAAAACTGAGTGTTTTTGCATTATTTTTTCAATATGGATTAACTTTTAGATGATTTTTTGTTATAGGAATCATTTAGTTTTTGGGTTGAAGTTATATTTATAGGAAATTATAAGATAAACTATTCAACTGGTTGAACCTCCCAGTATAACCCGGTTCAACTTGTTGTACCATTTTTTAGCTCAATCCAGTATAAGTAAAATACTGGTTTTTAAAACATTGATTTTACTTTCCTGTAGCTTATAACTTATGTCTTAAATAAGTTATAAGGAGGTAAAATAAGGAATCTCAAACACCACCCGAAATGTCCTTTAAACTTTTTAGCTTGTGTTTGGATCATTAACATGTAATTTACTCACATGATCGATTCCTTTTCACTAGGAGGATAGTGAAAGAATAGCATGGTCCAAACATTTTTTTTATCACATGTGAGAATTTGAATCCAAAATCTTCTTTATATATTAAAATATTGAGGTTAAGCAGTTTCTTGATATCGGTTTTAAATCGAAACCAACTTTACAGTTCCTAACCAGTTTTAAAAGGTAAATCTTTAACCTATGTTATGTAGCCAGCTTAGTTCAGTTATTAATTGGTTTAACGATAATAACAAATTGATATTAACCTTAACTTACTGAAATTTACCACATTAATACTAACCTTATTAACCTATGTTATGTTAACCGATTTCAGTTAATCAAGTCTTGTATGAAAAATCCGTAAACGAGATCCGACCATCGGCTTGTAACCGGTTTTTCTATATCAGTTAATAACCGGCTTTGGTTTCAGTTAGGTTAACCAGATAGAATTTGCACCTTAAACTGACGCTACAATCCAAGGGGATACATATCGTTGTGGGCTAACGCAGGGGGGCACCACCACCTACCACGTTGACCACCACCCCTCACTGTGTCCCTAGCATGGTGTTTAACGTCCCTCACTTTTGTTAACTCGGAGATGAAGGTGCACAAATCAGTTTTTATAATACTCGGTTTCAGGTACACGAAACCGGGTTCGGGTATGACCGGGTATTAGAAAATCGGGCATTGGTCATTTATGCGTCGAGTTCGGGTCCGGATATTGTCTCTAAAAATCATACCATGTACACCAAGTTCAAGTCATGTATAAATTCCTGTATTATAAAACCGAGTATTTGAATACCCTATTTCTATTTCCATTTTCGAGTATTGAAAAAAACCCTATATTCGGGTATAGATTGAGTTTTAAAGTGACTGCACTTTTTGGGGGTATATTTCGAGTATAGATCAGATATTTGAAAAACCCGGTTCCTGATAACCGTCGTTCAAGTCAATCAAAAACCTAATTAAACTACCTAGATAGGATAAGTAAGGTATCGTATCTACCAGGAGTATGTGGTCAATGTAATCGTGTAACAGATTTCTAATATTATGAAGTAACAGATTCTAGCGCTGATCACACAAGCAAAAAAAGTTGGTTTTAACAATAATAAGCAAATAATAACTTTCAAACAATTAATAGAAACAAATCACACCCGGGGTTTAAGTAAGCAAATATACAGTAATCTCATGTTCACTTAACAAATTAATTGTCAATGATCAAATCAGATTGCCTAACTAGGCAAATCTTAGGCATTAACAATCGCTAACACACGGTACTGGTTATCAAACAATCCATGACAATGTGACTCAACTAAGGGCAATTGTATGCTTCATCAAATTCAAACTAGTCAAAACAACCCTATAAGCAATTATCATAGCAACCGGCAAACTAATCGTTCTGATCGAAATAAACCTAAACCGACTGAGTGCACAGTAATACTAAACATCAGTACTTATAGATCAATCACAAACAATTACAAAATCATTCGTTCTTAAACACATGAGAAAACTGAAAAATACAAACTCTACATCCCGGGTATGACTTGAGGAGACTAGCCACTCATGGTGATGATTTGGTCTTCACTTGATGTTTGGTAGGCCATGAATATGAATTAAGAAGATGAATCAATATTAATATGGCTGTGTTTTGTTTCCTCTCCTCGTTACCTCGTGCTGCCGCCTCTCCAAATAATAATAATAATAATAATCCCCTAACTCTCATGACCCTGCTAACCTTTATCCTCCTTTTCTTTTCGATGCTCCGACCCATATCGCCCAACGTTAAGAAAAGCCCAAGTCATCTTTTAATTTCAATTCCATAAGGTTGAAAATGACGTGACCATGTTGTATTATATATTCAAAACAATCTTCTAATTTCCTTTTAATTATTTTACTTCCATCCACAATTATATATTAATTAATATAAATGTAAGCTCCATATTGTCACGTTTATTATTATTATTATTAAACTCCGAATCAGACGCGCATCAAACTCAATTTCTCTGAGACTCTAAAGCAAGCTCAAAAATGTCACCAATTAATATCTTTAATGCTCAATTACCTGAAATATAAAAACACACTTGAAGTACCAAAGTTCACACTAAAAACTAAATAAACCCACTAAAATAAAACATATAAATACATGATTTACGGTCAACCATCAGTTCCGAAAATGGATAAAGGTTTTTAGGTATTATCGAGTATAAATCGAGTCCAGTTCCAAATACAGGTTTTTTACTTAAATGCATACACTATCTTCACCATACGGTAAGTCGGGTTTTAAAAACCAGGGTATAAAAAAAAACCGGTTCTGAATTCGGGTTTTCGGAGATGTGGGGCCCCGAGCATTAGCCCATGAGGATGGTCGATGGGCCTAATCATGCTTTAGCTTAAAACGTGCTACGTAACACAATCCATCGCACCGTTAAACCCGCTGCTGCTGCTGCTGCTGCTTATCCACCGGAAATTGAACCATGGATATGCAAACTGATTTCGATCGTCTTCTCTTCTTCGAACACGCTCGCCGTGCTGCCGAAGTCACCTACACCAAAAACCCTCTAGATACCGAGGTATTTAAATTAATTAGGGTTTCTAATTTCATTTATATATAAATTATGTAATTCACCACTATTATATAATTAGGGAAAAACTAGCACACAAATTTAAATAAAGTTATTTAACGTTAACCGTTCGAATCAAGTAGTGTAACTATATATACAGTGTAATTATGTAATTACAATCGCACTATCGCACTATACTGTAATTACACTAGGTTCGAACAGTTAGCACGTTAATTTAATTTATATTTGTTCCAAACCCTATATAATTATATAAGTGTGAGATCTCGTATATATAATTGCACTATGTTGTATATATAATTACACACTTGATTCTCATAGTTAGCGCGTTAATTCAATTTGTATTTGATCTAAAACATATAAAATTATATAGGTGTGAGATCTCGTATAAATAAAATTATTATACTAAATATACAAATAACTAATTATAGATTTGAACTAGAGTAATTATGTTATAAAAAATAATATGTTGTAATAATAATTACTCTAGTTCAAAAATTATAGAGTAATAGTGTTTACACTTTACACTAGTGTTAACATAATTACACTAATTATTTGTACACTTCTCACGATAAAAGTCGTATTTGATTCAAACACTATATATATTAATTTGTTGTGTTACTTTATATTCATATAGAACCTAACCAGATGGGGAGGTGCTTTGCTCGAGTTATCAACCTTCCAGAGTGTTCAGGAATCAAAGTCCATGATTAAAGGTTGTTAACTTATGGCTATGGGTTTGTTGTATTTGAATGGATTGTTTGGTTAATGTTTGGTTTGGTTTGGTTTGGTTATGTAGAGGCGATTTCGAAACTGGATGAGGCGTTATCGATTGATCCGAAGAAGCATGATGCTTTGTGGTGTATGGGCAATGCGCAGACTTCGTATGCGTTTTTGACGCCGGATAAAGATGAGGCCAAGGGCTATTTTGATTCCGCTTATGTGTTCTTTAAGCAGGCTGTTGATGAGGTATTGATAATGTTGATATTTTGTATTAATTGTCATGCGTATGAAAAGTTTGACGGGCTGGGCATGTGGGATGAATTTAAATGATTAAGTTACGTTAGTTGGTGTCAGATGTGTAATGTAGTATGTTTGTTTCAGGATCCAGAGAACGAACTTTACCGCAAGTCATTTGAAGTGGCGACAAAGGTACAATTTTGTTCATTTTTTTTATCATTCTCTAGGTTAGTTTCGCATTTTTATGTGGTGATTGTGAATCTGAGTATCATCTTGAGAGATATTACATGAAGGAAGTTAGTTATAAGCTTGTGTTTGTTTCTTACTATTTGCATGATAATGGCAATTTTTTCCCCGTGTGCTAAAAGGAGTTGTTAGGAGGGTAAATTAGTAAGCGAGTTTGGTAATAAAAGTAGCTTAGGATGCTTTTGCGACAAGAGCTACTATTTTACATTGTTAGGTTTTACGTTAATTATCGACGTTCAAAAAGCACGGTAGCCCCATAGGCCGATATCCCTGATGATATTTACGAAACAGAATGATATTTATGTTCTCGTGATGATTGTTACCCTTGTGTTCTAATTAAGGAAGGTGATTTACACATCAGTCATTTGTTATCTATCCTTCCCAAAGAATCTTGCCAACCTGCATTATTCCTTTAACTCCATCACGTGTTACTAGTTATTGAAAAATTACTCTTTTCGAAGCTCGCGTACGAGATCGTCCTGATGATTGCTTTTGTTATTGTATTTCCTATGTTGCAAATGATATTTTGTACTAGAGTTGTCATTAATAGTACTAACTGGTGCCATCTAATAATATACAACAAAGCACACCTGATACCGCCACCGCTACTCTACCTCCATCACCACCACCACCACTACCGCCGCCACCACCGGGGTGGGGTGGGTGTTTTTTTCCCTAAACCAACTCATTTAACTCGGGGGTGGATGTTGGGTTTTTTTTTTCTCCTAAAGCGTTTCATTTTAACTCGAGGTGGCTGGTGTAAGTTGGGGTGCTTTTTTCCTAAAACGACTCATTTTTACTCGCGGTTGGGCTGGGTACTTTTTTTTCCAAAACAACTCATTTTAACCCGGGGTGGGTACCCTTTTATTTAAACGACTCATCTTAACTCAATTCTATCTTGGCTAAACTTGTTTTCGCTCCAACCAAATTGATAGATTTTTAAAACGGCCTGTAAGCTGTATTGACCCGAATTCATTTTGCTAGGAACCTGTTTTGACCCGAACTCACTATGCTTTCATAACCTGTTCAGTTTGCCAAGCCTATTTTAGATAGCGAAAGAAGCAAGCCTGGCCAGTTTTAGGTGTGCTTTGTCATATGTTATTACTGTGTTCGCAGCTCGTATCAGTTTCTACAGTTTACTAACAAAGAAGCTGTCTCTGGCTATGTAGTTTTTTTTTAAGAAACCTGATAGTCGATTGAGTAACTAACATCTATGTTTATTAGCAGTCTTTCATATCTATCTGTACGTTTTAAGTCTTCCCAATTCTTGTCAGTAACCACAATCCACCAAAAAGGTATAATAGAAAAGAATCAAGGAATAAAGCCTCTAAGTCATCTTTGGAAACAAAAAAGTAAATGAATTGAAATTTTGATAGTTTCCAACTTTCCATAAATATTTTTGTTATTGAAGATTACAAAAAAAAGCCGAGTTATATTGGCAAAGTTTCCGTTACATTGCAATATTGCATGATAGAACAGGAAAGAAAAAGCAGTCAGATGGATAGAATCGCATTTATTCCTTTATGTTTCATTCCATTCACGCAATAAAACAAAGTTATATTTCATTTTAATATTTTGCTCGGTGGAGTCCACTGATCTGTATATTTGGTTTGCTTGTTTATCATTTTGCTGTCTTGCATTGGATGTTATTGGGCACAACATTTCTGTTTAGCTGCATGTTATAAATCATTTAGTCACTCTTGTACAAACACAGCACATGAAAACATACATGTACACCAGAACGCAGCCTAGTGTTCAAGACATGTCCGTTCTTTTAGTTCGATATTACAATTATCTTAGTTTCTGTACCAGCTTAATGGATGACTAATTATTGTGATTTCAGGCTCCTGAATTACATGCAGAGGTCCATAAACAAAGTTTTAGTCAACAAGCTGTGGCACCCGGGGCTGGGGGAGGTCCATCGACTTCTTCAAGTGTGAAGGTATATTTTATTCTTCTCTCGTTTACATGCAAATCGTTCATTGTTTTTGTTGCTACAAGTGATTTCATTAAAATATGCCCCTCCGTCCCATTAAAAGTTGGGGGTGCAAACGAGCCGAGCCCGAGCTCGACCAGGCTCGAGCTCGGCTCGTTTAACTTATACGGAGCTCGAGCTCGAGCTTGGCTCGCTTTGTTCTTTATTAATAAAGCTCGAGCTCGGCTCGTTTTGTAGTTTTTCAAGCTCGAGCTCGGCTCGGGCTCGGCTGGTTTAATATTTATTAATTATTTTTTTTATATATTTATAATTATATTTGTATATTTATTTTCATAATAAATTTATATATAAAATAATATATGTTATTTAGTTATTTTTTTCCATAAAATTATATATATATATCAATTAATAATTATAAAATGTATAAATGACAGGCTCGTTTAGGCTCTCGAGCCGGCTCGGGCTCGGGCTCGTTTATTAAACGAGCTTTCTTTTAGGCTCGAGCTCGGGTTCGGGCTCGTTTAAGCTTGGCTCAATCGAGCTTTTTCACGAGCCAATCTCGAGTAGCTCGTGAGCAGCTCGGCTCGTTTGCACCCCTATTAAAAGTGTCCATATTTCTTTTTTTATTTGTCCCATTACAAGTGTCCACTTTCAAAATTTATTAGCCAATTTCCAAATTTACACTTAAACACACACAACTAGCATTAATACATATTATTGATGGACCCAATTTCCAAGGGCATTATTGTCATTTGGTAAGCAAAAAAAATAATCATTTAATCTACCTTAAACTATGTGTTTTTTAAACGGTGACACTTTTAATGGGACGGAGGTAGTAAAATTTATCTGTTGAATAAAAAGATAAATTGGTGGGTGTGAGGTGCAGGGTGCAAAGGCGCAAAAGAGCAGTGATCTGAAGTATGATATATTTGGATGGGTTATTCTTGCGGTTGGTATTGTGGCGTGGGTTGGATTCGCCAAGGCAAACTTACCACCACCACCGCAACGTTAAGCTATCACATGTTTAAAAGTAGATATGAGATATGATATTTGCATTGGCAGGAGTACCAGAGAAAGTTTTAAGTTTGTTTTGGGGAATGAGGAATGTTATTTAACGTTGACCACACCGCGTGAAAGATTGGTTAAAGATCTCTTGTTTTCTTAAATTTTACATTTTTTAGTCGAGTTCTATTAAGAAACTATATTTTGCTATTCATGCTACACTTTTCTGTCGTCACGAGTCTTTTTTTTTTCAAATACGATCTGAAACACTATATGAATACCGGTACACTATATGGAAACCTTTTTGACGAATAGATTTTGAGAGACGAAGAATTACACTGATTTTGCGTGCTTGCTGTACGGATTACTGAATACGAAGGGGAGTCAGGAGTGACTTAAGTGAATTGCTGCCGACGTGGTGGAGATCGAGAGAGAATTTGTCCGCGAAGCGTTACCATGCATCCTCGTTGGAGTAAACGGTGATTATGAGTCAATACGTTGAGTTCGTTGCAGACCGAATTGTTCAGTACATAAAACCCCTGTGATTGGACGGAGCTGATTTCGTTATAGGGGAAGATTAATTTCTTCGAGAAAAGAGTTGGGGAATATCATAAACGATGGCGGACCTATCGTCAAAAAGGGAGAATAGCCGCCCTCCATAAATAGAATTTTGGTCTTATTTATACATTAAATCTGGATGACCCCTATAAGATTTCACTTAACCCCCGATCGCCCACATAAAAAGAAATATTGGGTCGGCCACTGATTAAAAAACTTATGTGATGTTGAGTTTAGATGGAATTACATATTCTCGTGTTTTAATTTTTAAAATGTTTGAGCATTTCCGATTTCACATCTAGGGTTATTATTATTATTATTTAGAATACGTGCTCCCACATTTATTAGGCCGTGCGCAATGGCTAACGTCTTTTACGGGATATCAGTCGCCACATCATCATCACTTTTTATAGTAAAATTAAATAATAAAACCTG
This sequence comes from Bidens hawaiensis, assembly GCF_021521415.1. Classification (NCBI taxonomy): domain Eukaryota; kingdom Viridiplantae; phylum Streptophyta; class Magnoliopsida; order Asterales; family Asteraceae; genus Bidens; species Bidens hawaiensis. The sequence continues at coordinate 136,542 of NW_027492783.1, forward strand.
TGTAATGGACAATGCCACTTCCATCATTACATTTCAACCCATATGGGCTTTATTGTAAAAACATTAATGCCTTTATAATGCCCCTTAACGCCTCATTACACGTGTAGGGGCTTTATCTATCTATCTATGTATTTATATAATGTCACCCGTAACGCCTCATTACACGTGACCTGTCAAACCATTACACATAAGAAAAAGAGGGTCACCAAAAGGTAGGAGCCCTATTGGGCGCTAACCATATAACGGGGCTGTATGGCAAAGGGGTGCGAGGCCAACCTATTTTCCAACTAATCATATACCTTTTCACCTTTTGATAAATAAAAGTCAAATAATAACTATGCTTTTAGCCTTTTGTTACATATTTTTTAATTATAACATTAATGAAAGCCCGCAAACGATATGGCGGTACGTTTTTTCACTTTTTAATTTAACCACAAACCATGTTCATTTTTCTGTCGTAAACCTGTTTCTAGTTTCTACTTCGCATGTTATCTAAATAGAAATTAAAATACCACTCTTAACGAAATAAGAGCCAGTGGTGGAGCTGTCACATATTTTGTCGAAACTACGTCGTTTTGTCAAGCTAGACCGATAACTATTTTGGTGCAACTGTTACTGTTAGGGCTAGAATAACAATAATAATAATATCCCAAATTTTTATTCAATATGTTATCGAAAGAACAATTGCTTCATCTATTCGATCGATTCTCTACTCTCACATCTCAGCCTGGTATCAATTTCATTTCATTTTGAAGAGGTAGGTACCAGCAGAGCCCAGTTGGACCCGCAAGACTCACCTTGAAGAGGGACGTCTGCGCAAAGAACAACTGGTTCCGCAGGACCCACCATGCTCAGAGAGATGAAGACCTTACGCGCAGTACGCAAGCTGTTCCCGCAGGAAAAGCCTCCCAATGGTGAAGTACCCCGCCTGTTCCCGCAGCTGCGGATACAAGCCATCAGGGAAGGCTACCCGCACTAATAGCAAGGCTACACGCACAAGGCACTAACTCTCAATAATTCAGTAATGTCACCTGAAGAAGGAATGAACAAGGCGGGAATACTCCCGCCCAAATGAGCCAGTCCGTACGCTTCTGGAGGATCTTTTGTACTATACCTGCCAAGGTATGGACAAAATAGACAAGATCTGACCAAAGCAGCCCATGAACCAATCACAGGGTGACAGCTCACTGACAACAGTACGACGAGCAGCACGCTCTAGTACTTAATGTCACTATCAGCCGCTGCCTACTCACCAACCCTCATCGTGGCACGTACATAGCCTGCAGTTGGTGGAAAAGGAATAGTACACAACCGGCCATGTCACTATCAGCCGCTGCCTACCCACCAACCACCAGCATGGCACGTGCGTAGCCCACAGTTGGTAGAAAAGGAATATTATACAGCTGGCTGTACCTGCTTGGAAACCTACCTTCGGCTATAAATACTCCAACACCTTGGAACGGTATCATGATCTTATCATACTATCTTATACCATCACATATCTTATCTGCTCTAGCTATTTCTCTTAATATACATTTATACTCAGAGCAATCTAGTCTGACTCTCACGCCGAGGGTGGTCACAAGGAGGTACCCCCCCTTCTCAGTGACGAGCTCACGGTGTCTGTTTTGCAGGTCATCAGAAGAATAACCATCTTTGCCGGACCTAACCCTCGTGGGAAACATCTACTTGACCCTAAGATTATTCGTAATCTGCCGGGGTCACTTAGTGTTTCTTCACATTTCAATCAATTTATTATTGTTATTATTATTATTATTATTAAAAATTGGTTTTAATGTGAAATGTTATGAATTTAATTAGATGTTAAGAAACGGATTGCAGATGCTGTTAATGATAATCAGGTGACTGAAATTTTTCTTCTTTTTTTTATAGTTTCTTGTGGTTGGTTAGCTAAAATTAGCTGTTTAACTAAAAAGTGAAAAACGTTTGGGTTGTCGCGTAAATGGTTTAACTAACAATGTAGTTATTATATATTTGTTTAATATAAAAATGTGACTGGGTTGAATTTGTTTGGTTGGATTCAATTGTGGCCCCGCATCCTTGAGCTTAAACTCGCCCTTAAGCCTTGTTTTTGAGTTTTTTAATCAAGGAAAGAAAAGGAAAGGAGAGGGAAGGATAAGAAAGGGAAGGGAGGGGAATTTTTTTTTTAATTAGGTGTGTTCTTGAGTTGAAAGGAAATTAGAGGAAAAGAAATGACACTATGTTATCCTTAGTAATCATCCCATTTTTGGGAGGATAACTTATTGGAAAAATACATTAATTTAATCCCTCATAACTCCTCCTACTCCTTTCCTTTCCATCCTAAAATAAACTCAAGAACACCCATTTTTTAATTATCCTTAGTTTTCCTTTCCTTTCCCTCATTTAAAAAAACTCAAGAACAGGCCGTTAGACTATCCTCTATGGTGGGGGCATCGAAGCCCCTCCACAGGGTCACGTAAGCACGGGGGGCATCAAAGCCACAGCCAATAATGTCCCGCTGTGGTTTAAAGCCTATTGGCACCCCTATTATATATATACATATATATGTATGTGTGTGTGAGAGATGAAGCCCATTGGCGTCCATCGTTGTGAATCCCCCACTCTCCGCGCCCCCACCTTCCGCGCCCATCGTTGGCTCCCCAAGGCAACCCCCAAGGGCGCCCATAGAGGAACGTCTTATGTAAATAGGTGTAAGGGTATCCGTAGTGGGGGCTGCGCTGACGCCCCCACACCTAGTGGTGCACAAACCGGTTATTTTCAAAACCGGTTTGTGGTCAACGGTCGGGTCAGGTACTAACCGGTTTTGAGACAAGAAACCTCTACCCGGTATAACTGGTTTCGGGTATAACCGAACTGGTTAACCGGAAAAAAAACGGTTTTACAAAAAAAAAAAAACAAATAACCGGTTTCGAAGATCAATAAAATAAACCGGTTTCTAACTGGTGGTTAGAAACTGGTATAAACCGGTTACTAACCGGCTAGGATTTCGGGTTGGAACCGATTAACCGGGTTGGTCGTGCACCTCTACCCACACCATTACGCCTTTGGCGTTTTTGACAAAAAAAATATGGGTCTCCACATTTTTATACGGCGTCAAGGACAAAATGGGTTGGTCTTTTACCAGTCATAGCTCTTCCTTTTTTTTTGTATAGTTAATTTAAACAGTATTTAATTATTACAAAGGGGCTTCAACCACTACGCATAAAACATGAAAAAGCCCCCGTGTCTATGTGGCATGAAAAAGGGCGTTTTAGCCCCCCACTACGGATGCCCCAACTGGTAACATGTTTGAGAGGTGGCAAGGGCGCCACCCCATTACGGTTGGCCTAACGTTATTCGGTTACATATTAAATGCCGTTAAAATCACCCCACTATGTTTGGCCTAACGTTATTCGGTTACATATTAAACACCAATAAGTTTGGGGATCTTCAAAGATATTTTGCTGTTCTAATTTAAAATAATCTGATAATCTGTTGTTTGTCATCATTCTTTTATGTGTTGTATGCAATCATTCATACAAATATAGATAATGCATTAATGTGTGCAAACCTTTAACCATAAAAATGATGCTTAAATAAACACAGGAAGCTGTAGCTGTGACTACTGCTATCCAGGAGGAAATACTTTAACGAAATGGGAATCGGTAAGTTATGTTTCTGTACTTAAATGTATTATGCTATAATTGGTTCGGATGAGAACAGCGCCGGCTCCGAGAAGACGGAATTTTTTTGGGCCAAAGGCAAAAAAAATTTTGGACCTTGAGTAAAAAGAATATTTTGTTGGGTTTAAACAATTTAATTTTAAGTGTGCTTACTTGGTTATGATTTGAGTCATGTAAAAAACTTTTGTATAAAAATAAACTTAAAATTGTTTCAAATAAGACTTGAATCTACAACCTCTTGGTTAGATGTCATACCTCTTTGCCGTTAGACCAAGTTCCTAGTTATGTAATTGTGTTGAAACATTTAAGAAAATACATATAATTTAAAAAAATTAAAATTTAAAAAATACATATAATTTAAAAATTGTGTTATATTTTTAAAATACATATAATTTAAAAAAAAAATGGGCCTAGCGGGGTGTCAGGCCTGTGGTCGTCGACTATCCCGCCACACCCTTAGGCCGGCCCTGGATGAGACCCACTAAGTATTTAGGAAACCAATTTGTTCATTGGTTTATATGGTTCTCAAATATTTAGTGACCGTCACTATGTGTATGTACTTATGTATAATTGTATATGGATCTTACATAAATATTTTGAATATGTTAATTATGACTGCAAACAATATTATTACACTAATAATCTGAATCCTTGAATAGAATAATTTAGTAGGTCGTGTGCATTAAAAACCGACTTTGGGTGACATGCACAACGTTTTAAGTTTGACCCGATTGAGATAAAAGTCCAAAACACGACCTGAAAGCGACCCGTTCCTAAGTTAACGGGTCTAAATTGCCACCTCTGATGATAAGAACTAGTGGCAGTTTTTGACATGTTTCTGCTTACTGATTTTTCCCTTGAACACCCTCACTAGCACCTGCTTCTTACATTGTAGCATTAACGACATGTTGGCATTGCATGTAACGCGGTTATTGACTTATTTCAGATCCAATTTATGGCCTTGCTTGCTTGGGGAAAATAAATATGGAATACGAAAACGACCAAGATTTGATGATCAGTTTCTATAAATTTGTAGCAAAGTAATATCTCTCTCTCTATCTCAATAACATAATTATATCAGTTTTGTGACGTTTTCGCTACTGCCACAAAATTGCAATCATTTATATAAACATGTGCTATGATTATCGACAGAGAAGAGATGGCGTGTGAAGAAGCAGAGCTCGGACCAGATGAATATTCCGAGAGATTCCAAACGCAACAGAATCTACAGCAACAGGTACGAGTGTTTTGTGGTTCTTAACTTCTTATGTATCGTCAAAGTTTTCATTTTAATTTAATGGAAACATTGTAACAGCAACTGGAGATGTTGAAACACATGCGTAATTATGGCGCAGACGACCAGACTGCTATTTTAGAGAAGGCACAGCCCGTCGTTTTTTATTTCATGGCCAATTTTTGTTTCTTTGTATTTATGAAATACATGAAGTGTGTTTTACCTGGTTCTATTGGTATTGGTTAGCAAGGTATCAGTTTTTGTGTTTGTATGATTTAATATTTGGGCGTTTGCGTTCTTTTTATTGTAGCTACGAGAGAGAATGGAGAAAGATAGCATAATGAGAGATAACTTTGATTGTTTGAGTGTTGATTTATGCTCAATACCTTATTAATGAGAATTAACTTTTTAAGAATCGATAAGGATTTAAATTTTGAAGCATCTGTTTTTGGTTATTATTTCATTTTTTCTTTCTTTGAGAGAACTGTCGTTTTCGTTTATATGATTTGGTCACTTTTACCATTGTCATCCAAAAACATTTTTTTGGCCATTTCGTCCGACACTCACATGAGCTGTCGCCACCACTACCCTTCCCGGTGGTATGAATTTGATTTGGTTTGCTCGTATAGAATGTGATATGAAAACATCCGCTAGTTAAGAACAACATTTGTTTTAGAAATGTGGTGTAGAGACGTAGATTGTCTGGAAACAGAGAGACGATGGAGATGGTAGTTGTGTGGCTGACAACTTCGTTTTTCCTAAGGTCGGACCAAAAGGTTTTATTAAACTCCAGGCTAATTGGTAATTTTACATAACTTAACATATTATAACTAGAGGTGGCAAATGGGTTGGGTTGGGTCGAAACGGGTCATGGGTCGGAACGGGTTAGGGTCGAAACGGGTCATTTAAAAAAGGGTTGTTTTGGTTCAGGTCGGAACGGGTTACGGTCAGCAGGTTCGGGTTAGAACGGGTCAAGGTTGGAACGGGTCAAAACGGGTTTTTCATTTCGTTTCAGCACGTAACAGCTCGTTTAAGCGATTTTTCAGTTCGTTTCAGCGCGTAACAGTCCGTTTAAGCGATTTTTTAAGTTCGTTTCAGCGCGTAACAGCTCGTTTAAGCGATTTTTCAGTTCGTTTCAGCGCGTAACAGCTCATTTAAGCGATTTTTCAGTTCGTTTCATCGCGTAACAGCTCGTTTAAGCGATTTTTCAGTTCGTTTCAGCGCGTAACAGCTCGTTTAAGCGATTTTTCAGTTCGTTTCCATCACGTAACAGCTCGTTTAAGCGATTTTTCAGTTCGTTTCATCGCGTAACAGCTCGTTTAAGCGATTTTTCAGTTCGTTTCATCACGTAACAGCTCGTTTAAGCGATTTTTCAGTTCGTTTCAGCACGTAACAGCTCGTTTAAGCAATTTTTCAGTTCGTTTCAGCACGTAACAGCTCGTTTAAGCGATTTTTCAGTTCGTTTCAGCACGTAACAGCTCGTTTAAGCGATTTTTCTGTTCGTTTCAGCACGTAACAGCACGTTTAAGCGATTTTTCAGTTCGTTTTAGCATCTAATAGCTCGTTTAAGCGATTTTTCAGTTCGTTTCAGCACTTAACAGCTTGCTTTAGCGACTTTTCAGTTCCTTTCATCACTTAACAGCTTGTTTCAGCATGTTTTTGTTTCGTTGTTGTCGACTTTTCAGTTTCAGTTAATTTGTCGATTTTTTTTTGAAAGAGGACAACGGACGAAACGTTTTAGTTTTTTTACATTTTTTGTTTCTGTTTTATTTTTTGAGTTGTGATTTTTTTTGAATATTTTTTGATGGTTTCTATTAAGATCAAAATCCCTCAAAAAAAATTTCAAAAAAACAAATAAAAAATCATAACTCAAAATATAAACGAATAACGAAAAAAGTAAAAAAACTAAAATATTTTCGCCGTTATCCTCGTTCATAAAAAAAAAAAAAAAAAACCCGACAAATTAACCGAAACCGAAATGTCGACGAAAACGAATCAAAAACCTTAATCGACCCGTCTAGTGCGAAAACTCGAAAGAAACCGAAACCCAACCCGTCCAGTGCTAAAACTCGTGTCGGCACGAAAGCTGATCCGAGCCGAAACCTAAACCGATATCGTTCCAATCTAAAACCCGTTTCAACCCAAACATGTCACTTTTCCTTAAGACACTAACCCACATCGACCCATGTAGTTAAATTTGTCAACCCATTTTGACCCAAAAATAAGAATGTGGAATTTCAAGTGACCCATTTTAACCTATTTAATTAAAACCTATGACCCAAATCAACTCATTTGAATTTTAACACAACCCAAATTGACCTATTTGAAGTGGTTTGGGTCAAGGTTGCCACCCCTAATTATAACTAACATGGTTAGTGAATTGGACTAAAATGGCAAGAAAATGAAACCACGAGGACGGTAATAATCAAAAAACTCTTTGAACGGAAATAACAAAGTTACCAAGTCATAGAGACGGAAATGACAGTTCTCCCTTTCTTCACTCTCTTTTAACTTTTACTTTTGCCTACTCTTTTTTGGTCTTGGTAAAGTGTTCTGGACATTAACATTATAACTTATGTATGAACAAAAGAAAAGAAGATCAAAAGTCGAGATGGCCGAGTTGGTCTAAGGCGCCAGATTAAGGTTCTTGTCCGAAAGGGCGTGGGTTCAAATCCCACTCTCGACAATGATTATTACTTTTTTAATCTCTATTTAAAAATCCAGTTGACTTAATGGTAAGATAATCGTAGTGTTGTTGGTACATGTATGTCAGTAGTTCATAGTCTAGCATTTGTAATCGAGTCTGTAATGTAATTATGTTTTGTTTATGTTTGTTTTGTAATGCGCGAAGTTGTCAACAAGTTCGCTATGGCGAACTTGTTGAATCAGCGAAGTTATTGACAACTTCGCCTGTGGCGAAGTTGTCGTGTTTATATACTGTTTCAGACGAAACAGTTTAAGGTTGTTCGTTTAGGGTTTCAGTCAAGTGTTCGAGTTTAAGCAGACGTGTTTGCTAGTTCCAGTGTCTGTAATAGTGACTACGAGTCACGTGTTCGGTTAATAATATTACGTGTTTGATTCATTGCTTGTGTTATTCTTTATCTACACTCGTAACCTACCTACGCAGGGATTCCGCACCTGCGTTGTTAGAGAACATCCCGTGTACGATCCGTCCAGGAACCTACAATTGGTATCAGAGCCAATCGGCTCGATTGTGAGGTTCGGGATTTCACGCGGGTGTAGAAAACGTCTCGTTTGACCTATTCGCGGGACGTGTTTTTGTTGGGATTGAGTTTTGCTAGTGCTTGACAGTCATTTTCAAGCCTTTGCATTGATCGGGAGCTGCTGGATTGACGAAAACAGATCTGAACAAACTTCCCTGTTCATCGGGCGAAGTTACCGTTCATCGGGCGAAGTTACCATTCTTCAGGCGAAGTTGCCGTCGCTGGAATTAGGGTTTTTGGCGAAGATATAAGGATTAGCGAAGTTAACTACAACTTCGCTCACTTCATAAGTTCGCCTTAGCGAAGTTATCCGCAACTTCGCTTCAAACCCAAGTTCGCACAACTCATAAGTTCGCCAGAGCTAAGCGAAGTTATTCTTAACTTCGCCCAAATCAAGCGAATTTAAGATCTCAGCGAAGTTCTCTTTCAGCGAAGTTAACCTTCAAGCGAAGGTTTTTGCAAGGATGTCGTCGATCAATATCTCCGACTTGGTCAAGATGGAAGTAGAAGCGGGGTCTGCCACTAAGGCCCCGAGGCTGATGAAGGGAACTGACTTCGTGGCATGGAAGGACAGATTCATCCAATACATCAAATACCAGGATGCCAAAATGTGGGTGTGCATCCAGGATGGATATATCCCTCCAACTGCGCAATACGAAGGTCGCGATGTGGTTAAGAAGTACAGCAAAATGGAGGAGGAAGAAAAGAAAATGTACGAGGCCGAAAGCAAGGCCCATGCTGCGATAACAATGGCACTTCCTCAAGAGGTTCTCCATACGTTCCGAAAGTACACTTCTGCAAGAGAGCTTTGGGATGCTCTTGAAAATAGATTCGAGGGGAATGTGGGTATCCGTGCATCGAAGGTAAAACTTTTGAAGACCCAGTTCTCCGTCTTCAAATTTTTGAAGAACGAATCGCTGGATGATATTATCACCAGATACTATCATCTAATGACAGAGCTCAGCAATTATTCAATCGCTTACCGAGAAGAAGAGATCGTTGAAAAGCTTCTCGATGCTCTCCCACCGAAGTGGGAAATGTACACCGTCCTTATGAGGGAAGACAGAGACTTTCCAAATTGTGATCTTGAAACGGCAGTAAACAAGCTCAGAACTTATGAGCTTAATATGGTTCGAAAGGAAACACCAACAGATCAGATACAAGACCCTGGTATGTATGGTGCTAAGGTTAACTCAGGCTCAAGTTCAAGGCCTGAATCTGCTGCTTTTTACTCGAAAGGGGAGTCAGGCTCTGACTCGTCTCATGAAGGAAAAGTTTCTGTAAACACGAATGGTGATGTATGTTTCGTTGCTGGAGGATCTAGTACTTCAAAGCCTCAAGCATCCACAAGTAGTTTTTCTGCAAATGCATCTAGCAATAGTTATTCCAAGATGCCTATGAGTGTAAAATCTGCTGAAGAGCAGTTTGCAGTCTATGCATCATTTATTGCTTCCTATGAAAACTACATCCAGGGGAAGATTGTGGACCCTGCTGTTCTGGATGAGGACTACGACCAGATCGATGCTGATGATCTGGAGGAGATGGATTTGCAATGGCAAATGGCCATGATAGTGAGGCGAGTCAAGCGTTTCATGAATAAGACGGGGAGAAAGTTTGTTGGTGGTCGGCCCGGGTTCGACAAGTCCAAGGTAAGGTGCTATAATTGTCAACAGTACGGGCACTTTGCCAAGGAATGCCGAAATGAGAGGGTTGAACGAGGACAAGGTCGACCTACACAACACTCAGGAGTTAACAGAGAGATAAATGCCATGTTAACCAGAGAGGCAGGAGAGTACAACTGGAATCAACGCTCAAGTGGTTCTGGTGAGCAAGCAAACATGGCTGAGTCTGAAGCTGAAAAATGTGAGAAGGTTGAAGAAATGGAGAAAGCAAATGAAGAAGAAACCGCTTTCATGGCAAATGACAAAGATAATCGCTCCGAGGTAAGTCCTAAAACTATTTGTACTAGTTGTGAGAATTTGTCTGAGCAACTTAAAACAATAACTGATCAGTATGTCCATTTAGATGCTGACTTTAAAACTATTAAAGAAGATCACCATTTTACGAAAGCAAGAGAAACGAGTTATAAAATTAAAATAAAAGCATGTGAAAAAGACGTTCAAAGCTTAAAAATTAAACTTGCTGAGAAAATTGAAATAATTGATCTTAGTTATGAAGTTTTGGAGGAAAAAACTAAAGTGATTGCTGATCGAGATAAACAGATTGCTGACCACCAGGTAAAGGTGGTGGAACTGAACCGCAAACTTGAGCAGTTCAGGAATTCCTCAGCCATCCTTGATCACCTCGTGAGTGATCCAGGTACCTCTGCAAAGAGGGGAGGAATCGGATATAATGAAGTTCCACCACCCTTTAACCACAACTATACTTATAATCCGAGTGTTCAGAAATCTGTCGATTTCGAAGTTCCTCAGACAACTCCAATCAAGATTACAAAACCAAGTGTTAGCTGTGGAGAAACAAGCTCAAAAGTTTCTAATGTGAATAATTCTGTTTTGAGTCCAGTCTCATCGGATTCGGATAAGTTGTCTGAATCTGATCAGACAAAAGAGAAGGTAGGGTTACCCACCGATGGAGATAAAAATAAAGTTTCTAAAAAGAGTTCTCCACTCAATCCGTACGTCCCACCTTATGTGAGACGAACGGCTGGTAACACTACCTCTACATCCAAACCAACATTTGACAAGAAATTGGAGAGTCGGTGTTGCTTTAGATGTAACAAATTAGGGCATTTAGTTGCTGATTGCCCTCTGGAGCCAAGATTAAGACGTGTGAAGCCAAATAAAACTGAGTATAAGCGTCATTTTGTTACTGCTAAAAATGAAAACTTTAAAAAATGGCAAAATGTAACGAATTCAAGTTTTCATAAAAACCAACCTCAGTTTTACAACCAAACCTCAAGATATAACACCTTCAATTCTCAAAGGTTTGGAAGGCATTACACACAATCTGCAGGGAGATTCCCCAACAGGACTTACAGAAATTATCCTGATGCTAACTTAAGAAAGCCAGGGTACGGGACGTATCGATCCAAGACCAATTGGTCTTGGGTCCCAAGATTCTAACTCTCTGTTTTATGGTGCAGGAACAGTTGAACAGGGCTGCAAACAATCTTTGGATTGTAGATAGCGGCTGTTCCAGGCACATGACAGGCAACAAACACTTGTTGCATGACTTAAAACCTGTTCAGGGAGCTAGAGTTAGTTTTGCTGGTGAAAGCGGAGGAAGAATAACTGGGAGAGGAACTGTGTCGAATGGGAGAATGACACTTGAAAATGTAAACTTTGTGGAGGAATTAAAGCACAATCTGCTGAGTGTGTCGCAGATCTGTGATAAAGAATACACTGTCCATTTCACTAAGAATGAAGCGATTGTATTGAAGCCTGGTTTTCATATACCAGAAGAATGGATAGTAATGAAAGCTCCACGTGAAACGAATACATACGTGATGGATATGAGGTCTACTGAAATGGCCACCAGAGAATCCTGTTTAATGACAAAGGCAAGCGAATCAGAATCAGAGTTATGGCACAGGAGAATGGGACATATTCATCTTCGTAAGATGAACTTCATTGTCAAAAATGGGCTTGTGATGGGCGTTCCCTTAAAGAGTTTTAACTTTGAAGATAAATGCATAGCGTGCAAGAAGGGAAAACAACACAAGAAAAGCCATCTCACCAAGACGATCAACTCAATTGCTGGTACTCTAGAACTACTTCATATGGATCTCTTCGGTCCGGTGAATGTACAAAGTCTAGGCGGTACTTCTTACTGCTTGGTGATAACTGATGATTACTCGCGATACTCGTGGGTATATTTTCTGAAAACGAAAGACGAGACGACTCAGATGGTAAAGAATCTCATTACAAAAGTCGAGAATGTCATGAGTAAATCAGTTAAATTCATCAGAAGCGACAATGGGACAGAGTTCAAGAACTTTGAGATGGAAATCTTTTGTCTACAGAAGGGTATTGAGCATCAATACAGCGCTCCGTATACGCCACAACAGAACGGAGTAGCTGAAAGGAAGAACCGAACGTTGATTGAAGGAGCCAGAACTATGCTGGCAGACTCAAAGCTTCCTGTGATGTTCTGGGCTGAAGCAGTGGCTACAGCCTGCTATGTTCTGAATCGGGTGTTAACAGTTAAGAGACTTGGAAAAACTTGTTACGAGCTTATGCATGGTAGGAAGCCCAACTTGTGCGGTCTTGAACCATTTGGTTCTCCTTGTTCGATTTTGAAGACTAACTCGAAATTTGGTGAAGTAGCCGATGAGGGAATCCTAGTCGGTTATGTTGTTGGGACTCCCAACAGACGGGTCTTCAATACGACAACTTGCAAGGTGGAGGTGGTTTGTAACACCGACATTACTAGTTATCAACCGCCAAAACCAAGCAATGGACCTGCTGAGCTTTTTGACTATGTTAAACTGTTTAAGTCGTTTAACGTACCTAATTTAGAAATTGCTGAAGAAGACGAAAGAGTTGTGACGAAGATGATATTTGATGAGGAAGAGGAGCTAGTGCAACATCAGATGACAGAAAAATCTCAGCCTTCCACATCAAACCCTATCGATACCCCTGCGGCCTCAACTGAAGATGAGTTTATTAATCCTTTTCACTCTCAGCCAGAAACAACCATAGATGAGATCTCTTCAAACTTGGAAGACAATTTACATGTCGGTGCTGTTCCGACCACGAGAATTCACAAAGATCACCCATTGGAGAATATTATAGGTGATGTGTCCTCTGGTGTACAAACCAGAAGTAGCTTGAATGAGCACACCTGTGTTTATACAAGCATTAAAGATACAGGTATTATGAATGAATGTTTGTACTCTTGCTTCATAAGCCAAATTGAACCGAAGAATTATCAAATGGCTTTGAAGGACAGCTCGTGGGTCGAAGCTATGCAAGAAGAGTTGGCTCAGTTCGAGAAAATGGAAGTTTGGACTTTGGTCGAAAAACCAAAGAATGTGCATGCTATAGGCACGAAATGGGTGTTCAAGTGCAAGAGAGATGAAAAGGGGATTATTGTGAGAAATAAGGCGAGGCTGGTTGTTAAAGGTTTTAATCAGCAAGAGGGTATTGACTACAATGAGGTTTTCGCTCCTGTTGCCCGGTTAGAAGCGATTCGATTGTTTTTGGCGTTTGCTGCTTTCAAAAAGATGAAGGTGTTTCAGTTGGATGTAAAGAGTGCGTTTCTTAACGGGAAAGTTGACGAGGTTGTGTATGTTGAGCAACCACCGGGTTTTCCTGACCCAGACTTTCCTGATCATGTATACAGGTTGAGCAAGGCGTTATATGGTTTACATCAGGCACCTCGTGCCTGGTATTCAACGTTATCGGACTACTTGCTGGAAAATGGTTTTGAAAGGGGTTTGATCGACAGTACGCTATTTGTGAAGAGAGAAGGATGTGACTTCTTACTGGTTCAAGTCTACGTGGATGACATCATTTTTGCTGCATCAAGAGTATCCATGTGTCAAGATTTTGAGGCTGTCATGAAGAAACGATTCGAGATGAGTGCTATGGGTGAACTAACTTTCTTTCTAGGATTGCAGGTTGATCAGAAGAAAGATGGGATGTTCATTCATCAAACAAAGTATGTTCATGATGTGCTGAAAAGATTCAAGATGGAGGACAGTTCTCCATATGACACTCCAATCTGCGTCAATCACAAATTGGGAGCTGAATCAGATGGTGACGCAGATGTGGACCCTACTCTGTATCGGGCGATAATAGGTTCTTTAATGTATTTAACTGCTTCTAGGCCTGATATAATGTTTTCTGTTTGTCTTTGTGCTCGCTTTCAGGCAAACCCAAAGGAATCTCACATGAAAGGTGTGAAGAGGATTTTGCGGTATCTCAAGGGCAAGCCGAAACTAGGATTGTGGTACCCAAAGGGAGGAGACGTTGAACTGGTGGCATATACTGATTCTGATTATGGAGGTTGTAATCAGAGTCGGAAGTCAACAACAGGAGGCTGTCAGTTTCTTGGAGGAAGATTAGTTTCCTGGCAGTGCAAGAAACAGACATCAGTTGCAATTTCAACTTGCGAAGCTGAATACATGGCAGCATCCAACTGCTGCTCTCAGGTTTTATGGATTCAGCAACAATTGCGCGACTATGGTCTGAATTTCTTACTCACTCCTATTTTAATTGATAACACTGCCGCCATCTCAGTAATTAACAATCCCGTGAAGCAAAGTAAAACTAAGCATATTGACATTCGTCATCACTTCATACGGGATTGTGCTGAGAAGAAACTGATCAAGATCGAAAAAGTTGATACACTTGAAAATTTTGCTGACTTGTTTACAAAAGCGTTTGATAAATCCAGATTTCAAAACCTAATTGAGCTTAATGGGATGATCAATCCCGAGTAACCATGTCTTTGTTTTTGATTCAAAAAAAAAAAAAAAAAAAAAAAAAAAAAGGTGTCTTTATTGCTTAAAATTAGTCGGTTACCTCAGTTTGATGGACATCTCCTCGGATATGTTTTGGTCCTTGTTTTCGACTTAGGAAATGAGGATAGCCATTAACCGGAAGACTGAAAGTAACTGGGGCAGTGTTGACATGTTTTTCTTTCAGTTGCTGAAAATTAGTCGGTCATTCTTAGTAAGAAGGACACATACTTGTATGTGGTCGGTCCAGCTGATCCAATGGATCTTCAGGATAGCCGTTTACCTGATGACTTTGACATGATTGGGGTGATTGAATTCAAAATTTTTTTTAGGGAAATGAAATTACTTTTCAAGTCTATTACTTCGTAAGAAGTTCTTTGCTGTGTTTAAAAGAAAATTGATCCAACCTTGGAAAATGATATATATACTGACTATGTGTGCCTAACTAGTGAAGTTATTAAGCTTAAAAGGCTTTAGAACAGTCATTGTATGTCATGGTAATTTTAATGGTGCATAAAAGTAGATGTGATACTAACTTAAATTTACTCGAATTTATGTGGAAACCTCTTAAGAGTTTTGTATGTCTTCATACATATCTTTTCGAAGGATAGGCAGAAAAGCAACTACCCAGTCATACACGAGCCCGTGAGTGTTCTGATTCCCGTGAAGAAAGCATTTCAAGACACTGCAGTGATCCAGATTAGGGACTTGCAGTAGTTTAGTACTCCGATGAAAATTCTTATGTTTGATTAAAAAAAAAAAAAAAAAAAAAAAAAAAAAAAAAAAAAAATATACATGTATAATTTTTGTACTTATGAGAAATAGTGACAATAAACACGAGAACCGAAACTTCTCAAGATTTCTCAAGTTTGGAGTAAGAAGAAAACGGGAAGCAGACAACGAGTATCTAAAAGTTAATCAGACACTATGGGTCGAAGTCAATTCGGGGTGACTTGGGTATAGCCAAATACGCTTTGAGAATAGATAGAAGACATCATTATCTCTGAGATGTTGCCAACTTAAATTTTTGAGCTTAACTGAACCTTAATCCGTATCACAGAAACGATGAGAACCATTTACGTTATTTACATGCTTACAACCTGTTTCTCTATGTCATAATACAGCCAAACACGGATCTAAGTGACAGTCACATAGTTAGTATGATTCCTATTCGGATCTTTTCTAAAACGTAGTGGTCCCTGACTAGACTGAAATTTGATCCCTTATTTCGTTAAAATTTTATAAGTGTTTTCTGTTTTTGTAGTTATATTTTTATTGTTGGTTACTGGGTCTTGATCATTTTTGTTTAACTCTTTTTGGTAACTTATAAGGATATATTCAAGATTTTTCAAACTGAAAGGGCTGTTTTTGTAAATAACGGGCGAAGTTGTTGAATCGGCGAAGTTGTACTTAACTTCGCTTAGGCGAAGTTAAGAATAACTTCGCCTGAACCAACTCAGCCCTATAAAAGGGGTTTTCAACAGTAAAATTTTTTCTTATTAACTTTTTCCGGCGAACTTAACCATAATTCCGGTTAACCTTTCTTATATACACTTTCGATTTCGATCTTGTGTTCCTTGTTTCTATTATACTAGTGGTATGTGTAGTCAATAACATCCTATCTTTCTCGTTATAGTTTAACCCGGTTCGAGACCTCGGGTCGTCGAACCTTCGAAACCAAGTTTTTCACATTTGTGTTACGTGTTCATGGACGACCTTTTCGTCCTAACACCATTGAAATATGTTGGACTTCATTGTTAGATCGTTAAATCGGTCCGAAACATCGGATAAACCTTGTTTGAATCTGAACAGTCGCCGTTTCAGATTCAGGCGAAGTTAAGGTTTACGCGAAGTTATTCTCAACTTCGCCAGTGGCTTAAGTTCGCCTTCAGCGAAGTTATCCACAACTTCGCTTGAAGCTTAATTTCGCCTATGGCGAAGTTATCCATAACTTCGCCTTGAACACAACTTCGCCTATTTCAAATTTTTTATAAGTTTATAGACGAACTTACAGATGAAGCGAAGTTGTTCTCAACTTCGCCTCACCTTTAAATTCGCCTGTACATCACAACTTCGCACTTGCTACACTGCGAACTTGTGAGTTACATAAAACGTCTCTAACTTGATTTGTTTTGTGCAGATATGGCTGCAGTTGGAGGAACTGGTGGTGATGATGGTGATGAGCAACGACAATTCTTTCCAGCTCATAACCAATACATTACTTTGGATCCAGACGCACGAGGCGTTGAAGACTATAGGGAGATTATCACATTTCTCCAACGATCACGAGTTTTTCACGCGATCACTAATACACTACCCATATCTCTGCCCAACATTCAAGATTTCTGGCAGACGGTGTATTATGATTGCAGACCGGAGCCTCCTGTGATGCGAGCAACCGTCAATGGTCAAGACATACAGTTTTCTTCGGAAGACATTCGGTTGGCTCTGCAGTTCGGCGATGAGACACGAGACGACCCAACGGAGTTCGTAGCTCCTTTCCGTGACGGAGCATACTTGAGAATGGGTTATTCGGGTCCGCTGGGGGACTCGCAGAGGAGGAAAGGCTTTCTGCTGGACCAATGGCGCTTTCTGATGCACGTGTTAATTGTGTGCATGTCCGGCAGGAAAGCAGGAACAGACGGGATGGGTGCGACGATGCAATCTGCCATGACGGCCCTGACTTACAATCGTCGTTACTCTTTTAGTCAGATGATTTTCTATGAGATTGATCGTCAGAGACGGGCGACGGCGCGAGAACGATTTATCATGTATCCGCGATTTCTTCAAATGATTATTAATCATGTCGCTCCGTCTCTACCGCAACGGCGCCCTATTCGATATGTTGAGTGTGTAACAAAGCGTATTTTTGCTCAATGTAGGACGTCGAGCACTCGTAGCAACCCTGAACGCCGTCCAAGGCATACTCCACTTTTCGGGTATCTCATCAACCCGGAGTATGTTCCTGCAGGAGGGGATGAGTTCAGGGATCCACAACCACATCAGGCGGCAGCACCTCATGCTGTAACAGCTGCGCCTGTTGTCTCTTCTGCTGCTATGCCAGCTACTATTGCACAGACTATGTCCACGGCTGAAAACGTTGATCTGGATGCTGCTTTCAGTGGACACGGTTTGTTTGATATGGATATCTCGGGTCCTCAAGTTATGGATGCTTCTACAGCAGCTACTTCGGTAGCTGAATCCGAGTTAGATGAAACGTTTGCTGAGGCCAGACGGCTAATGGTGACTCGTGAAAGGATTTCGGGTAAGAGGCCGAGAGTTGAGGAAGAGGAGGGAGATGAGGAAGAAGCGGTACAACTTGTGATGAGACGTTCGCGACGAGAACGACTGGGTATGGCTACTGGAGCGGGGGAGACTTCAAGGCATGTACGTTTTGCTCCGCCTGTCTTGTCAGGTATGTCACTTCTTCCTACTACTGCACAGGTTACGACTGTCGAAGCGTCAGCTCCAGCAGTGGTGTCTCTACCACCACAGCCGTTTGATCCACCGGTGGTAGTCGCACGCTTCGTTGATTCGACTATCACAACAACTGCAGGGTTACCAAGTGTACCACCTGCGGTCACTTCTGCTACTGATGTTCCGCCAACTCCACGGTCTACTTCAGATGCTGAACGGATTACATCACTAGAGCGTATTGTTGCCGAACAGTCTAAGACTATTGAACGCCTAGTGGAATCCAATCAACTACAAGCTGCCCTCCTGGTAGAACATGGACGAATAATAGATGCCTTCAAGGATTACTTGGCATCTCAGGGGGAGAAGACGTGTAGGGGCGATGAGTTGAGAACGAAAAGACGAGAAGATCATGACGATGATCCCAATGCACCTTCGGGTGCAGGTGGTGAGCTGCCAAGAACCTCTCAGGCTCTTGGGGCTTCCACAACTGAGGGGGAGTCTACAGATGTAGCTGGTGATGTTGTCGTTGATATGGGTGATGATGCTGATGTTGAGGACGTTATCGATGCTTTAAAGGAGTTGGATGATGAGGAAGACGATGAGTTTATGGATGATGACGACGTGTTGCCCGTGGATGAGATTGAGAGGATTGGGGAAAAGATTAATGTGGAAAATGTGTTAGAAGAAGGTGAGATAATGGATGATGATGTTGAGCATGACATTCCCGAAGTGGAAAAGTCGGGTGTTGGTGATGAAACGGTGTTGGATGAGACGGTGTGGGAAGAGCAGCCTAGATGGAAGGAAGAATATGCTCATTGGTTTGTCAAGACCAAGAAGCCTGCTGTTCCAACCATGTTCAGAAAGAGCTACAACATTAAAGGGTATGCAGAGGCGAAAAAGGGGATTATTTGTTGGATCTATGATGAACAGCTCAAGTTGTTTGTGGTGAAGCGTTATGATGGCGTTCAATATTTCAAAAGAATGTTGAGATCGTTCAACACATTGCCTGAATGCGAAGTAAAAGATTTGGCCAGGTTGGGCCTGATAAACCGAAACAACGACAATATGGCTAGAATGATTGAGAAGATAATGTGGAAAGAAGGAGTAAAAGAAAAGAAGTTTGAGTTGCTAAAGCCACAAAAGGGAAAATTAGTGAAGGATACAGAGAGAGGTATGAGAGCAGATGGTAAACCGTGGATGGTGATGAAGTACAAACCAGTCCGATGTATCAAGGAGGTACCCATGAAAGCTATGCCTCGAGATGTGCTGAAAGATTTGAAATGGTGGTTTGTGGACTGTGAGACTGCAGAGGCAGTAATGGAGGACGAGGATGAACAAGAACTGCTTCGGGTTTACGACCCGATGCATCTTGTTAACCTGTCACAAGCTGATCTGGAAGTACTCAACAACAAGAAGATCTTCTACATTCCTGCTTGGAAGGATCAAGCTAGGAAATATCAAAGAGTAGTGTCGGTATGTGTGAGAGAAGGGGCGCACGCGTAGAGGTAAAGATTACAAGACTCAAAATTTGAAGATCAAGATATGAAGCTACTGCCAAGGGGGAGTCTGTTGGTACATGTATGTCAGTAGTTCATAGTCTAGCATTTGTAATCGAGTCTGTAATGTAATTATGTTTTGTTTATGTTTGTTTTGTAATGCGCGAAGTTGTCAACAAGTTCGCTATGGCGAACTTGTTGAATCAGCGAAGTTATTGACAACTTCGCCTGTGGCGAAGTTGTCGTGTTTATATACTGTTTCAGACGAAACAGTTTAAGGTTGTTCGTTTAGGGTTTCAGTCAAGTGTTCGAGTTTAAGCAGACGTGTTTGCTAGTTCCAGTGTCTGTAATAGTGACTACGAGTCACGTGTTCGGTTAATAATATTACGTGTTTGATTCATTGCTTGTGTTATTCTTTATCTACACTCGTAACCTACCTACGCAGGGATTCCGCACCTGCGTTGTTAGAGAACATCCCGTGTACGATCCGTCCAGGAACCTACAAGTGTAATGTGATTTTTTTTTTCTTCATATGCATAATGAAATAAGAAGTACAATGCATGGTTCTCTCAAACATATGTATGTATATGTGTTTTAAGATCATAACTCTTAAGCATATAAGTCAAAAGTTACAGTTTTTCAAACATATGCATAAAGATTTGGGGTGGGGTAAACTGCTATGCAGTCAGTGCGGTAAAAAATCAGACAGAAGTCAAGGGACGCTATTTGAGATATAGGTTATCGCTGTGAGAAAGTGATAATTTTAGTATCATGCGATATGCATATATTGATAGTAATATCAAAAGAAAAAAAAACACGAAAGTATCAATAACTGAAACATGATTCAATCATAAGCAATGAAATCTTCCTCCGAGTCCACATCAACCAAGGAATCGTTGGTAGATGAAAGAGCGAGAATGTGATTTTTCTAGGGCTTGGATTAAAAAAACGGTTATAAACAAATAATGGATCAAATTTGAAGTTTCGAATTTGGTCCAAATATTCTAACCTTAAAAATCGATGCTATGACCGCTATCTAGGAATAAAAATCGGTCAAATAGCGGCCAATAGCGCTGCTAATAGATGTCCGCTATTGGCACCCTATTTTGCAAAGGTCCGATAACCGCTATCCCACCACTATTGACTGCATAGGTAAACTATCACACCCACTATACATATCGGTTACAATCCCTAAAGTAATCTCCTTACTCACAATTCATAAGTTGCTTAAAGTGGTAACAATTGACAGGACTAATTTATCTCTTATACGTGGCTTGATATTTGAAGAAGATAAATTATCTGTCATGATAATTCAAGATACGTATAAAATAAAAATTATGTTAGATATTAATTGTAAAAGTTATGCATAAAAAGATGGATTAGTCTATATATAGAAGAATACTGAATCATTATAAGGAACTAAATTATCTTCTTTATTCTTTATTAGTAACTTCATCAAACTAAAATTCTATTTTTGCAAAGGATATAATTATTTATATACTTAAAACCAATTTTTTTGTAAGGATACATGATTTAAGTTTTAGCATGTGTTAACATGCACGTCTCATAAGTCCTGATTATGACAAGCTTAGGTTTACCTACTATTTTCATCAAAACTACTTTATATAATAAAATTTGTTTTTTAGTTCAAACTTTTTAATATTCATAATCACTAGAATGTATGTACATTTAAAAGACATTATATCTTTTAGGACAACAATTTAACTACGGTTCTTAAAACTTTTGATTAATCATGTACCAACATCCTAAAACTTTTTTGTGTAAAATTTATTATATTGTTATAACCATTCTATAATAACATTATTTAACACGTCTATTGAATATGCATGTCGTTTAAAATCATAATGTTTAGTGTTACAATTTCTAATAAAAAGAAATCAATAAATAAATTAAAATGTTTATTTTTATATAAATCATAAGAATTATTTATCTAGATAACTTCAAAGTTTAAGATGCCATAAAAATATTACCATATCAATATGTTATATTATATATATACCAATTCAACATATACACGTATCATTGTTGAATTATTTTAGTTTTGGAATGCTTCCAATGTGAAAAAATGACTCATGCTCGAAGGTTGTTGAGTACCAAGTTTGTGAAAAATGACAACTTGATGTCTTGATGTTATTGCCGTTTTGAAACTTTCTATTGAAAGTACATGGAAATATCATAATACAAGGAAACTTTATATCCTAAAACGAAATAAAATAAAATAGTTTCACTCGATGAACATTTGAGATCTTCGTTATGTTTGGTTAAGGGCATGTTTGACAATCTCTCTGCATCAGTAAGTGTTGAATTAATTCAGACCTGAATGATTAAAAGACTCTGAGCCAGTAAGTGTTGAGTATGTTGATATGGTGGTGGGTCGAGCATGTGATGCATGAGTGGCAGACTGAGGGTTATGAACGATCTTTGAGTCCCAATTTTGTGCATGTGACAACAAGTTCTTGATTTTGGCCTTTTGGAATGAAATTTTAATCTTTCTATTAAAAGTACATGGAAATATAATAATGCAAGGATGTTTTATACTTATAAAGAAATAAAATAAAGTAAGTTATCTTTTTAGTTTGCGTTTTGTAATCTATTTTGTCACGCCTGAAAGTGAAATCGTAACAACTTGCTGCGTCATCCAATAATGTATAGTTGTAGATCAATCCATACACATAAATTTAACATATTATTATTTTAATTTAGCATGTAACTCTTAACACAATATAAAGATGATTTTAATATTACAAATCTAACATTAGAAGGTATTTTACTTGGAATAAATATGGTTTCAATTTTCAAATTATTTTTTTCTGTTTTATTAAAAGATATTAGCCTGTGGTGGAGTTTAAAGAATAAATTTGGTGTTTCATGTAACACAGGTTTAATTCCTGCACCTATCATTTCGTTTTACCGGCACCAGGTGATGATGAGAGACTATGTAAGTATGTGACGGTCAACAGTTGGATACTTAAACCGAACGGGTTTTATCTCATTGTACTGTCATGCCTTTAAACAAGTGTTCACATGTGTTGGCCTAAGGTGAGGGTTATTCAATAGCCTATTTGAAAGATTTGTTGATCATTAAAAAGACAAGATTTATATATAATAAAAAATAAATGTTATTCAAACCAAATAAAGAAGCTATTAACGGCTCAAACGTCAGAATAAAAAATTACTTTTAACTGCTCTAACATATAAAATTACTAAATTGCTAATTTGATTAAACAATCGTCTTTTCATTGATCCAAAATAACATACAGGCAACTTAATATTTTTATCCCAAAAATTCTAGCCTTCTCTTAGCATAATTTTGTTATATTGTAGTTTATATGTTTATAAAAATTGCATAAAAAGTTTACTCAACTAATGTTGATCTATTACGTCATTATACTAAAAAAATGATTTATCATCTTTAAATTAATTAAATAATATGATATGAATTTTTTTTATCTAAAATATTGAATGACTCTCAAATTTGATTATTTAATTTTTATAAGTACTAGCTTACACAATTACACTAACTTAAAAATATTAATGTTGGGTGTATTTTTAACAAAATTTAGATGCTAATTTTTTATTATAATTAAATGAAAATATTATAGTAGCTCTTATAAGTTTCTGACTTTCATCCACAATTTTAAATGGATTACTAATATTTTTAGCAAACTATATCATAAAATATTAGAGCCAGTATGGCAGTATATCTGACTTAGCACTTATATTAGTTTAATAATTAATAATTTACCAATCACATTTCGTGTTACAAACGGCTAGGAAGAATAATCTAGCTGAAGTTGCTGAACCAGCATGCCTGTGGTAGGTTTTTAATTATGTCATTTTTTATTATTATATAAACATTTACAATTTACAAAAATAATCATGCATATAAATTTTTGTCAACTTTGTACACTTTATAAACCACCACATTTTCTCATTGGTGGATCAATTGTTATTGACTAATATTTGTGTGTGTATTGAATATAGAGATGGTGTTGCCACGGTGGAGAACCATCATATACTGGTGGATGGTGGTGGCGGTTCTAACCCGAAAAGGTGACGGTCAGCTGGTTGAGAATTTCTATGCCGCCACGTGTCCTATGGCTGAAGCCATCGTAAGACAGACGGTTAACACGAAGGTCACGCAAACGTTTACAACGATTCCGGCTACTCTTCGTCTCTTTTTCCATGATTGTTTTGTTGAGGTTCGGTTATTTTCGTTACAGTACTATTTTTATCTGACCCCACGGTCTTTTGGATAACAAGTGTCGTCGACAATGTTTTAAAATAACCTGACTGTGAATACATGGTTATTTTAAAACAATTGTCGTCGGCAATGTTTTTTATAATATCTGTTTAAACCGACAAACTAGTTTTAAATCCAAGAGTTTTTTTTTTGCGGCACATATTTTTAAAAATGACTTTTAACATAGCGGATAAATTGAAGCAAGTAAGCACGGTAAACGATGATTCGTTAATCAACCAGTTTTATATCATGCAAATCCAATGTTGCTTTTATTTACATCTTTTCTAATTGATTAATTTTGTATACAAAGTATAAACTTTTATCTGACTCGACCATTGTTAATGTGTGATATTTGGTTCAAGTGATGATGTTTGTTACTATACTTTTGGGTTATTTATTGAGTTGAAATTGTATTATATGAAATTACAAGGTAAATTATTCAACCTTATTGAACCTCTCGATGCATTCTGGTTCCACTGGTTGTAGCATTTTTTTAACTAAATCCGGTACGAGTAAAATACAGGTTTTTAAAACATTAGTCGTCAGGGTCAGAGTTAATTTCCTGTATGCTTTTTGTATATTATTATTATTATTATTAATTATTATTATTATTAAGCTATTTTCCATGCATGAAATGCAGGGTTGTGATGCTTCTGTCATTATAGCATCACCTAATAACGATGCTGAAAAGGATGCTAGTGACAATTTGTCACTTGCCGGTGACGGTTTTGATACGGTTATTAAAGCTAAGCAAGCGGTGGAGTCTGTTTGTCCTGGCGTTGTTTCGTGTGCTGATGTTTTAGCCCTTGCTGCCCGTGATGTTGTGGTTGCGGTAAGACATAATGCTATATGTGCAAAATGTGGGGTCTAATAAATGTTAAAAAGGAACGGGATGGGCAAAGAGGTATTCGAACATATGGGTGTTCATTATTTGATCTGAAACCGATTAAAACTAAACCGAAACTGAATTGGTAATTTGGTTTCATAAAATCTAAACATGGTTAAAACCAAATGACAAATAATGGTAATATTAATGTTTTCATTTAGCCCAGTCAATTAGAATTTTAGCCCAACACAATCCAATAATAAATAATGATAAAAAGATAAAATAAACAAAAAAAAACTTGTTCCGTTTATTCAATTTGGGTGCGATAATTCGCTTTGATTCAGTTTTCGGTTTCGACTGAAAAGTATTCTAAGCGAATAAACTTCAAACCAATATTGGGTAATACATGATCCGATAATCTGAATATTTTTTTGTATGTCATTGGATAATAGAGTAATCTATCTGAAATATATGCTAGCTTTTAGAATTTATATTTTTTATCTCCTTAAGTTTAAAAATTATATGAAAATTAATAAAGTGAAAAATGTGCCAGAAATTCCTAATGGGTAACTTTTAACAAACTAATAGGTACAGAAAGATAATTGCATGTTAGATACTCAACGAGTTTTGGGTCGGATATGGATCTGGACTGATCAATTGTCATCTTTGTATGCAGGCCGGGGGACCTTTGTTCAATGTCGAATTAGGGAGGCGAGACGGGCTAATTTCAAAAGCTTCACGGGTCGAAGGAAACCTCCCGTTACCCACATTCAACGTCATCCAACTCAACACCATGTTCGCCAAACACAACCTCTCACAGCTCGACATGATCGCACTTTCCGGGGCCCACACGCTCGGGTTTTCTCACTGCAACCGGTTCGCTAACCGTCTATACTCATTTTCACCATCCTCCAAGGTTGACCCGTCACTGGACCCGACCTACGCTCAACAATTAATGGATTCTTGCCCTCAAAATGTGGACCCGAGTATCGCCATCAACATGGATCCTGTGACACCGAGAACCTTCGACAATGTTTATTACCAGAACCTGGTAGGGGGCAAGGGTTTGTTTACATCGGATCAAGTTTTGTTTACCGACTCGTTGACTCAGTCAACGGTCAACGACTTCGCTAACAACCCCGGGGACTTTAACGGCGCGTTTGTAACTGCTATGAGGAAGCTCGGTCGGACGGGTGTCAAAGTTGGAAACCAAGGGGAAATAAGAAGGGATTGTACAGCTTTTAATTAATATTATATCAAAGCAAATAAATAATGATCATATGTATTGTTTTCCACGCAGTTCAAAATATTACAATAAAACTGAATATCCAAAACATTAACATCATACAATACAAACAATATACAAACCAAATTCAAGACTCCAAAATCGAACACGTTGAAAAATATTTCAAGCTCGGGTTTTCCCATAGAGGTTTTGGTAGACGGTTTTAGTCCGGCGCACGAGTATCAAGCTTAAAATAAGCGCAATGATACATAGTCCGGACATGATCATGAAAGTGAGAAAGAAACATATTGAACCTGTGCACTTAAGAGCGTCGTCGGTGTCAAATAGTTTGGTCAACAACGAAGCTGAGTTTACAATAAGTTCACCGCGTTCTTTAGCTTGTTTCTCTGCTTCCGAGTCGTATATATAGCTAGCAATGAGCCCAGAAAAGACTAACGAACCCGCCGGGTTCGCAAGGGTGAGGAAATTGTACAAAGCTCCAAACTTTTTGACCCCAAATAACTCGGACGCTGCGGCGGGTATGATCGCCCAGTGGGCCCCGTACCCTAGCCCGATCAAAAGGGTACCGATGTACATTGCCCCGGGCCAACCCATTGCAAAGAATAAATGCCCGATTGACATTAATCCTTGAGCAACCGCCAGAGCTACGGGTCTCGGGTACGCGTGGTCCCTGTCAAGCAAAATAAGAAAATTAAATAAATTAGCGTTAAATACGGTTTTAGTCCATGTGGTTTGACCCAAATAACCCTCCAGTAGTTTCATTTTCGTATCAATTAAAGTCCAACCCACTAACCCCATCCAAATTTTTTGCTAACGTTTTTATTAAAAGACCAAAATACCCTTGGATTATTTGTGTTACTTAGTCAAAATAATAAAATCTTTAGGACCCACTTAAACATAAAGTATATTAGTACCACAAGGAACAAAATCATATTTATTTCAAAATGTCATGATCAATCGGGTCCAACGTCGCCTAAAGTGTATTAAAACGCTAGTAGCATAGGTTTTATGATATTTGTGTGTGCGTGTGTATGTATATATATATAGGATTGAGATCATGTGAGAACTATTTTGAAATTGAGAACTTTGAGAACCAATTTTGACCACAAAAACCCAAAAATAAAAAAAAAATCATAAAACAAAAAAAACGCAAAAATAAAAAAATAAAAAAAAATTTCTTATTTATCATCCCTGTTTCATAAAATTAAAAAAAACGTCTTGGTTTTGCTAAATTATACATATATGTATAATATGTCTATATATGTACATACATGTTTTTTTTATTATACACATATGTACAATTTAAGGTAAATGATAATGTACATATGTGTACATTACGTAACTAGAGATTAAATGAAATTATAAACATGTGTATAATACAAAGTTTTTTTTTAATGAAACCGGAATGAAATATAAGAATTTTGGTTTTTCTACTTTTTTGAAATTTTTGTTTTATAATTTTTTTAAAGGGGTTTTTTTAGGATCTTATATATATATATATATATATGATGGATTACTATAAAAACAAGAAAAGAAAAACATTGACCGGTCAACCCAAACCGACCATTTTGTTTACTATACCTGACAACGATCTCCGAAACATAGCCTCCACCAACACGGCCCAAAAAGTTCCAAATGCTGATCATGGAAACAAATATATGAGTATTATCATACCCCAAAGACTCACTCATTTGACCCAAATTGTCAATCACGGTCAAACCCGAACCCGACCCAAGTAAAAGCGTCCAAAATAGTAACCAAAAGTCAGCCTTGATCAACGCCTGTGTAAGATCAAAATCCTCGCCTCGATGCGGGCCCCGCCTCCTCTTAATCCTAACCGCACCTTCGGCAGCCGCTTGAGCCAACTTTGACTGTAACTGCAAGATTCTTTTTTGCCTCTCGGAAGCCGGAAGCAAGTCCACGTCAGCAGGCTTCTCATCTTCCACTTCACTAAATATTATTTCGTTCGGGTCGTGTGACGATCCGGGTTGCTCTTTATTTTGTGGTTTGGATAATAACGCTTCTTGTTCTGGAGGTCTCGAGTCAGACGAAAAAGTCAAATATAACGGGATACCGATTGGAAGCACTAACAACACAAATAAAATGGATGTTAATATTTGAACTATCGTCCGGTTTAAATCAACCAAGTCTTCAACGAGCATAACGCCCATTAAATAAGCGGCTAACACGAGACACACGCAGTAGATTAACGAGAAGCTTGACTGGTCCGATAGCCTAAGTTGTCTGTGACCGCCAACCGGTCTAACGATAAACATAAGTGCAATAGCCACCATTGTGGGGCCCACCGCAACCATAAATATTAATGATGCTTGGTCGGGTGATTTTATTAACGCGTATATTTGTGTCAAGATTGCGCCACTTAGCCCTGCGAATCCTTTTAGGATTCCCACGATTGGCCCGCGGCTTTTGGGGAAGTTTTGGACACATGAAACTAATGCCACTGTGTTGAAGTAAGTTTCGCCATTGGTTCCAATGAATATTAACAGGCACATCTGCATACAAGTATATAACAAAATATTAATATCATTATAGTAATAAATTATTAAGATTCAAGATTTCCATATTCCAGCATTGGTGTCATTAATGGGAAAATCCCCAAAATGCCCTTTTTACCACATAAGGTCAAGAGATTGTCCGTTTGACCAAAACGTTCCCAAAATGTCCATTCTAAAACCTTCGGAACCAACTGTTTAAAACCGTCGGATCTCACAATAAATACCATCGGATCTCATTAAATGCCCTCGGATCTCACAATAAATACTGTCATATCTCAATAAATACCGTCGAACTTCAAAAGATAATAATGTTGCCTCACAACAAATAACACCGTCTCACAAGTCACAACATATACCATCGCCTTACAATAAATTACCTCACTATATCACAACAAACACCGTTGGATCAACGGTTTCTGTGGCACGTAGCATGATATAACTTTCTAAAAAAACTGCCGTCTGACAATACAAAGCTGACAGGTCCGACGGTTTCCGTATGTACATTTTGGGAACTATTTGGTCAAATGTGCAATCTCTTGACCTTGGTAGACTCATATCCAAAAAAATCTCTATAAAAGTAGACATATTGCAAGTTTATTCATTTAGAACTTTATTTGTGTTTAAATTACTTTTGAGTAGGTATGAGTCTAAATCAAAGTAGTTACATAATATCAAAATATCAATTATTTTCAAATATCCCACAATACATGATCAAAATTCATGTTCTTCGAAGTCTAAATCACTTAAAATATTCATAAAATTGAATTCGATCCTTGTTTATTCGAACCCATGATTAGAATACACAGATAAAATCATAAAGAATCCAATCATTAACTCAAAATGCAGATTCCTAAATAATATAAAAAATTCAATGCCTAGATAACAGTAACAAACTAAATCAACGGATCAGCAACAGCAAGTGATCAACTCAGGCATGTTTCTTTCGTTGACCAAAACACAACAACAAAACGAATCGGGTAAACAAATACAAATACAAATACAAAACTTACAACCCACAATAGCAAATATTCAATAAATCAGATTAACCCAATTAACCGACGAACACCAAGTGATCAACTAAAGCACGTTTATTAAGTTGACCAAAACACAATAACAACAAAACGGATCGGGTAAACAAATACAAATATATACTTACAACCCACAATGGCAAAAACTTAATGGATCAGATTAACCCAATTAACCTGATTAACGCCAACACCAAGTGATATCATATTAACCGATCAACACCAAGTGATCAACTAAAGCACGTTTCCTAAGTTGACCAAAATACAACTAACAAACAAAACGGATCGGGTAAACAAATACAAATACAAATATGTACTTATTAGAATACACAGATAAAATCAAAAAGAATCCAATCATTAACTCAAAATGTAGATTCCTAAATTATATCAAAAATTCAATGCATAGATAACATTAACAAACTAAATCAACGGATCAGATTTACAACATATTAACAGCAACTGATCAACTCAGACACGCTTCTTAAGTTGACCAAAACACAACAAACAAAACGGATCGGTTTAACAAATACAAATACAAAACTTACAACCTACAATGGCAAATATGCAATGGATCATATTAACCCAATTAACCTGATCAACTAAAGCACGTTTCTTAAGTTGACCAAAACACAACAACCACAACAAACAAAACGGATCGGGTAAACGAATACAAATACAAATACAAAACATGTACTTACAACCCACAATGGCAAATATTCAATGAATCAGATTAACCTGATTAACCAATGAACACCAAGTGATCAACTAAAGCACGTTTCTTAAGTTGACCAAAACACAACAACCACAACAAACAAAACGGATCGGGTAAACGAATACAAATACAAATACAAAACATGTACTTACAACCCACAATGGCAAATATTCAATGAATCAGATTAACCTGATTAACCAATGAACACCAAGTGATCAACTAAAGCACGTTTCTTAAGTTGACCAAAACACAACAACCACAACAAACAAAACGGATCGGGTAAACGAATACAAATACAAATACAAAACATGTACTTACAACCCACAATGGCAAATATTCAATGAATCAGATTAACCTGATTAACCAATGAACACCAAGTGATCAACTAAAGCACGTTTCTTAAGTTGACCAAAACACAACAACCACAACAAACAAAACGGATCGGGTAAACGAATACAAATACAAATACAAAACACGTACTTACCACCCACAATGGCAGCACTGGAGATCTTCCCGTGACAACCAGCCACACCCACCCATACCCAACAAAATTCTGTATGGCACCCACAAGTAGTAGGGCCCACAGAGGCAATATCTCCGACATGCTTCCGGCTAAAAACCCAACACTGTCACCAAGATCCTTAGCTACACCTAACCTAGCAACCTGTTTCTGGTTGTAGTTTAATGAGCTTTTGATAACTGGTGATATGCTGCCGAACAAGTACCCGATACCCGCACAGGATTGGACCCACATTGCGGCTACGAATACGAGCCATCGGTTGTTGAAGAAGGTGATGAGCAAGTCTTTGAATCGAACCATTTGGTGGTGGTGAATAAGAAGATGATGAATGAATAATAATATTAATATTATTGGTGGGGTGTTTATGATTGTTTTGAGTTTGGATGGATGAGTTTGCTGTGCTGGATGAAATGGCTTTATTATTGTTAGAGATAGAGGTGCACAAACCGGTTTTTTTAAAAAAACCGGTTCGGTTATTAACCGGACCGGTTTTTTTGGCCCGGAAAAAAACCGGTTCGGTTAATAACCGGACCGGTTAATAACCGGTTTTTTCTGTCAAAACCCTAACCGGTCTAACCGGTTAGAACCGGTTAATAAACCGGTTTTTTTATTAACCGGTTTTTAGGTTAACCGGTTTTTTTTTTTTTTTTTTTTTAAATTTCGCGGTTTCAAATACGAATATTTGTTTTTTATATTTTGTACTTAATGAAGACCATTATTTTTTCACAATATAAACAAACCGGTAAAACCAAGGCAAACCGGTAACTACAAGGCAAAAAGGACTGACCGAAGCCATTCTTTGCTTTCGTTGTTAGGGTTCTTTGCTTGGAAGATGAGTATGAGTGTGTGTTGGTGAATGTGTTTTCAACAAACCAAATATTAAAAACACATAACTTTCATTTATAGTTTTTACATTAAAAATACAAACAATAAATCGTTATCGCATATTCGTAACTCAAAAATACAAACATTAAATCATTAACACTGAAGAAATCTCTGCCAAGAACTGTTGTTCATGATTTAACTCAAAAATACAAACATTAAATCGTGAACTAGCAGATGCTCCTGTTGTTCCCAATCGCAGTTTGTTCATGATTTGCCTCCATGTTTGCTGTTTCTTTAACTAAATTAGAAAAATCCAAATCAACAAGTAAATAAGAGCACATATTAGGAAAAAAGAATGCTTAGACACGATTACATGAACAACTTGCTGTTTCTTACTCATGATTTGCCTCCATGTTTGCTGTTTCTTTAACTAATTTTCTTCGCTACCCGATCCCGAGCTATTTCTTAGGTAATCGTCGTACGCGGCTTCTTCATCGGTCATTGGTTGAGTGTGTCCTTCATTGACCTCGTCTTCATACAAGCCCGCTTCATACTCCATTTCCCCCTCGAGTGAGCGTTGATGTTGTGCCCTATCTAAAGAGTCCAAGTAATCCTTGTAGCAAATCGACATCTCTATAGCTGGTGCAGTGAGTCGAGTCCTCCTAATCGATATAACCCTGCCAGAAACAGAAAAAGCAGACTCCGAAGCTACCGTGGAAGCTTGGACCGTTAGTAAATCTTTGGCCATGGCGGCGAGGATCGGAAACTCATCCTCCTTACCTCTCCACCAAGCCAGCAAATCAAGACTTCTAAATTCATCCGGAGTCATGTGTTTCACAAAGTTGGTACCACCATACATTCCAAGTTCATTGCTTGGGGTGTTTACCCTTTGACGTTTACCGGCGTCTTCCCAAATCATGTAGTACATCCCCATTTCAAGGTCGGTTTGGGATTGGGATTGGGCAACAGCTCTTAACGAGTCATGAATTTGGGAAGACGACCCGTATTTTGTAAGGTAGACATCATACATGTTTGACAAGGTGGTGTTGAAAGCATTCTTTAAAGTTTGGCTATAGTAGGGGTTTTGATCGTCGTTTAACCCAAGCTCATCACAAATTTTTTCTATTAAAGCTTCAACACCACCAACATTGATGCAAGGGTTTAACGCAGCAGCACATGTCAAAACAGCGGGTAGTTGTTGAAAATATTTTCTAAATTTTTCTTTCATTTTTACACCCATATCAAAATAAGGTGCACCCCTACAATCAAGTTCACTCAACTTTGTGCAAATGACAGCAATTTTTGGTAAAGCAATGGGGCTTGTTGGATAGTAAACCCCGGATAAACTAGTTGTGCAAGATTTAAAAATTTGAAGGACCTCCGTAACGATCTCAATCAATAACCAGTTTCTAGGATCATATGGTGCACATTTACCCCTACTTGACAAAATTTGATGAAACGCAATTAATGATTCTTTTTGTTGGATGGCTTTCTCAAACATATTACAAGTCGAGTTCCATCTTGTTGGACAATCCCAATTTGGCCCCAACCATTGACAATTAGCTTATACACAAAATTTTTTGTATCTTGAAAATGTTTTATTGTTGCTAAAAACATCTCGTAACATTATTTTAAAACTGTTTCTTTGCGTTTCGATCACGTTTAACCCATCTTGCACGGCCAAGTTGATAATATGTGCAATGCATCGGCTATGAAAAAACGCTCCATCACAAATAGGTTTATACTTTAATTTTAAATGGCCAACCGCGGCCGTATTGTTGGACGCGTTATCAAACGAAATTGAAAAGATTTTATCTTCAATTTTGTATTGTCGAATGACTTTATCCAAGATTTGAAAAATATTTCTACCCGTGTGCGGGTAATCAAACAATTGAAACGCAACGGTTCGTTTCATCATTTGCCACGACTCGGGGTCAACCCAATGAGCCGTCACACAAATGTATGAGTCGGGCGAACCATGAGGTACCGACCAAACATCCGTTGTTAAGTTTACACCAGTTTGTAAGTTTGAAAAGTATTAAATTAGTTCAGATTTAGCGTTTTTCCATGCTTTAAGACAATCTCTTCTAAGGGTCGAACGACTTACGTGTTGGTAGCGTGGTTGAACATAGTTTTGCATCATCTCCGTGAATTGAGGGTTGTCGAAGTGGTTGAAAGGAAGTGTTTGTTGAATCACAAAGTTTGAAAACTGTTGACGTACCGCTTCAACGTCGTACGTAAACACCCCTCCTTGATTCGTCATCTCCGGCTGCGAACTACTTCCCGCTTCGTCCTTCAAGGCCTTGCAAAAGCGCTGTTGTATATGCGCTTTTAAAGTGGAGTTTGCATCTTTGGCATAGAACTTCAAACAGTGCTTGCATCGAGCTTTTTGGCGACCGTTAGACAGTTCGCATAGGTCGAAATGTTGCCACACATCTTGGTTTCGTTTCGTGGGGATGATCCGAACGACCGTTATGTCTGTGTTCGAGGCACCCATGTTGACGGATGAAGCAGCACTTTGGGAGGCCATGATAATAAGAGCGTATAATCGAGTATGAAATAAACGAGTACGAGTATGAAATAAACGACTACGAAATAAGAGCGTATGGAGTGGTAATGTGGTATAATTGAGTGTGAGATAACAAAATAATCGCGTATGAAATAAACGTTTAGAGCTAGTAGAGTTGTATAATCGAGTGTGAGCTAACCTACCCAACCTAAACTATATATAGTTGTTTGTGGGGGTAAAATGTTAAAAAAAACGGCTAGAAATCAAGAAAAAACGGGCAAAAAAGGACCCAAACGGTCATATGGCCGTTTTATAACGGTCAAAAACCGGTTAACCTAAAAACCGGTTAACCGGTTTTTAGGTTAACCGGTTTTTGACCGTTAACCGGTTAACCGGTTTTTAGGTTAACCGGTTTTTCAATAACCGGTTTTTAAATTAACCGGTTTTTTTACTAACCGGTTCAATAACCGGTTTTTGTCCACGAATGAGTAACCGAAGTACTAACCGGCGGTTCAATAACCGGTCTAACTGGTTTTTAAAAAACCGGTTTTCGTAAAAACCGGTTTCCGGTTTAAACCGGTTCCCCAACCGGTTTTTTTGAACACCTCTAGTTAGAGACAGTATTTATATATGTATATAAATATTGGAAGCAAGTCTCTATTAGAGGTGAAAAAAAACCCGAACCCGTAACCGGACCCGAAATAAATACCCGGAACCGGTTTTTCTAATACCCGGGTTTTTAATACCCGAACCCGAACCCGACCCTACCCGTAGGGTACGGATAGGGTATGCATTTTGGCACTAAAACCCGAACCCGAACCGGACCCGATTTGTACCCGGTAATACCCGAAAACCCGATTTGTACCCGGTAATACCCGGAACCGAGGTTTTCCAATACCCGAACCGGGTATTTCAAATACCAGATGTATACCCGAAAAATACCTTAAAAATACCCGAATAATACCTCTAAAAAGTGTAAAACTTTTAAAAAATCCAATCTATATAAAAAAATACCGGAAAAAAAACCCGAAAAAACCCGTAAATAGAGTTTTTTCAATACCCGATAATAGGGTATTCAAATACCCGGTTTTAAAATACCCGTTTCTATACCCGACCCGAACCCGATGCATAGGGTATGATTTTTAGAGACAATACCCGACCCGAACCCTACCCAATTATTACCAATACCCGGTCATACCCGTACCCGCTCATACCCGAACCCGGTTCTATACCCGAACCCGGGTATTTAGAAAACCCGATTTGTGCACCTCTAGTCTCTCTACTCATAAAGGGTATATTTAGCAAAATTAGTTGCTAGCTATAGCTGAAAGTTGATGCCTTGAAGCTGTTTGTGCCTTGAAGTCGGTAACTGTAGTTTTTTAGATATATTTAGATGTTTGGCATAGAAACTGAAGCTTTTAATAATATGTATAAAATTACTAAAATGGGCATGACTAAAAACACTACTCACCCCGTCCACATTTCCTTTTTTATTTGTCCCATTACAAATGTTTAGTTTCAAAATTTATTAGCTAATTTTCAAATTTACCCTTAAACACACACAACTAACATTAATAAATAATATTGATGGACCGAATTTCCAAGGGCATTATTGTCATTTGGAAAAAAAATAATTTACCTTAAAATTTGTGTTTTTCAAACTAAGACACTTTGAACGAGACATGGGGGTAATAGTGAATGTATTTGTTTTGGAATGTTATTTAAGTAAATTAAAATGCTAAAAACTTGTAACTCTTTCTAAACGCTACTACTAGAAGCTTTAAGCTTTAAGTTTTTTCTCCTAATATAAAAGTTTCAAGCTCTTTGAACTAAAAGTTGGGGGTCTCACTGAAAGCAACATGATAGATGTCAAGTTGTCTATATCTTACCCTTTTTAAATCTTACTATAACTTTATAACTTTATTATTGGTTAGATTTATTAAATAATACGGTGATGATATCATTGAGAGAGTATTTATATATGTATTTATTTGTTCGTGAAGGTGAAATAAAAAGGGTGAGTGATTGTTTTGGAATAAAATAATGAGTTATAAAAATATCGACACGACAACACTAGTGTTTTTTAATGTTTTAAATAATGGTTGGTTTCGTTATCAGGAGAGGTACTAATTTAAAAATGTAACGTTTTTTATTTAGGGTGACAATGGACCGCAAAAAGTCATTGGGTTTTTATTTTTGAACGTGTTTTGTATGAATAATTTAGATTTTTAGTTTTAAGTCAATATCCAAAATAAATAATAATAACAATAAAATGAGATAGTGACTTATATTTATAGGGAAAATTTATCTTAATTTAGTTATAAACTTATAATGTATTAAACTCATTGAGTTAGTCAAAAATCGCGAACAGAATTCCATATACGGTAGTATGTTTATAATTTAATATTTCATACTCGATAAATTAATAAACTTGATAAAATTAATAAATTGTCTGGTCCAAACTTATTAAAAAAGTAATTCCCATCAATTTTGATAACACATTTTACTGCAGTTATTTTTATCAAATAGTGACTAACGAGTTATTGTTTTAATGTTTTCTCATATTGAGATAATTTTTCATGTGCTTTATAAACGAGAGACATGTAACTCGGCAACGCCCTTTAAACCAAATTTAAATTCATTATACTAAAATTATGATAATTCATGGCTTCTTAATATAAAATAAGAAACTATGTTGAATGCTTTAATGTTTTATGTTTATAGCATTAACTTTGTACGTGATATATTTGATAACATGTATATATTAAATAATAATTACTATAAAATAGTGACGAACCTAAAATTTATTTGTCTGAGAGTATTTTAACTGGTTTCTATCCTCATCGTCATCTCTAAAATTTATAAAAATACAAAGTTATTAGTCAATACACATCAGGATCCTCATTCTCATACCTCCTAAAATTTGACGTTAGGCTACAGGAGTTTCCTAAATATAGGGATTAGGGGCTCACTCCATAAATTTGTTCTCTATATATTTTGTGAGTGATAAACAGACTAAAAATTTGATTAAAGAATTTTTGTTTAATGCACTATACATATAGGAATGAGATATGTGATGTCTTAAAAAGTAAATTTTATAAATAAACGTGCATTTTAACTAAATTATAGAGATTGATATGATGAAACTAATGTTAATGCTCTAATATTCGTGTTAACACATATTGAACATTGATCCATAATACTTGTATACGTGAAAATTACGGGGAAAACACGACGTTTCATTTAATATGTGATAACTTGATCCATGATATTTCATATAACATTTTTCTAGAACAATCAATAAAACGTACTATAAGAATAAATTCCTTGTAAATTGTAAAAAAAGGTTAAAATAATAAAAAAAAAAAAAGTTTCCTGGAAATGGTAAGAATGACATATAATTTGAAGTTAGGAAATTATGTGGCATAAATCCTAGATCTTAAGAAACTATTTGATATTTTTAAAATTAACAATTTCAACCACTAGATCCTTACTCAATGGCCTAGATCTCTTTTTTTAACCTACCCCGTAAATTGTAATATGTAATGGGCAAATACCATAAAAAACCAACATACTTTCTGTTTTTTCGCACAAAAGTCCATCAATAACTTTTTGCACGCAAAAGTCCATGCAAATGTTAAATTTGAACAAAGAAGTGATGTAACTTTTATAAACAAGATGAAATTGATTTTTTTGAAGCTTTACATATTTTTTCATAAGCTTTATACTACGTAAGTAGGACGTGTTCCTTGTATAATGGATTCTTGGAAAGATATAGCCAAAAAATAAAACATTTTCTGTTCACAAATATTTTTAAATTAACCACAACTAAAATTGTATCAGACAATTTAAACAATATTATTATATGTTTCTGCGTTCAAATTTGTTTAACTTATTTAATACTATTTCAGCTAATTGATAATAAGTATGTTAGCTTAAATTCATCACACATATTCATCTTTGACATGGTTATTAGTTATTACATTGTTATTATTATTTGTTACACACATATTTTGAGTGTTGAATGTAGCAATTTTGCTAGATGGATTAGAAAATTTGGTGGAGTTGTTCAATTATTTGTAATTATATACATATATAACGTTAACTATAGCATTGGAAGAAATTATATGTTCACACACACGAGGAAAAATCAAATACACAAGGAAAAAAATCAATTTCATTGTTTTTAAAAGTTACGTCACATCTTTGTTCAAATTTAACATGTGCACGAACTTTTGCGTGCAAAAAGTTGTTGATTGACTTTTGTAAAAAAACAGAAAGTATGTTAGTTTTTATGATATTTGTCCATATGTTATTATATTATATAGATTATAGTGTTATCACATCTAAAAGTCAGTCTCGTGACTTTTTATTTTTCTTAAAAGTTATATTGACGATTCTATGGAAAATGGGCATTTGTGTTCAACCTCTTCACGTGTGAAGTCTGACATTCATGTGATAAAACTCTTTCGTTTTTTATATAATTAAAAAGTCGCATATAAACTTATCGAACAGAAATTATTTTATTATTTATTTATTTATTTTATTATTATTAATACTGAGGACAAGATGCCTCACATGCTATTCTTAAACTATTGAAATGAGTAAACCTCATATTTTAGAGTATTTTAGTATTATTACATACAGATTTATTCTATATTAATAAATAATAAAGTTAATTATACGTTGATGCTTGCGGTTTTTAAAAGGTTACAAGTTTGAGTATTAAGGCTTTCAAATGACGGGTTTGATTACGCTACTAGATATATGGATAATTTCTATTTTGATTACGTAATATGGTGCTAAATGGCTAATATGAATGGATAATTTCTATTTTGATAACGCTATACATCGTAAGTTTACTAAAAAACTTTATTATTATTTTTTATGATAATTTATTTGTGCGATTACGTTAAAAGATGAGGAATACAAGAAAAAGTTCTGGACAAATCTTTGAAACAAAATATCAGTGTCTTCATCATTCTTTAATGTAGTCGTACAAAGAAATAACAAAAATTTAAACTTTTAGAGCATATTTATGATAGGGAAAATTCCCAAAATAAGCGTTTATGAAAACGTTTTTCAGGTTTTATGTGTCTTTTGCAAGAAATTCTCAAAATATGTATTAAAATCTAGTCGTGACGAGTAGTTTGTATAACCAATTAAAACTTGACACGTGTCTTTAAACTAACCATAACGAGTAGATTTACTAACTATTTACTCGTCACGACTAAATAAGTTTTATGTCTCGCAATCAATGCCCACGAGTAATTCATAAGTTCTTTAGTTGTGATGTAACATCCTAAATTTTCATATTTAATAAAATAAAGTCGCGTTTAGTTATTGGGCCTAAATAAGTAATTAATACTAATAAGGAAAAGATCATGGACTTGGACTATTAAGATGGATTAAAGGGAATGGGTCTTAGGTCCATGGGCTTTAAGGGATATAAATACCCATTAAACCACCCTAAAACCCTAATCCTCATTCCACTCATCCATATTACCTACACACTCCAAAACACACACACCCGATACCTTACATACGGCCGTGAGAGAGAGACGGGATTCGAGTCCAAAGATCAAGCTAACCATTATTGGATCTTCACTATACGAGCTAGATACAATATAACCAAGCAAACCGCGACCACACCGATCGCATAAAGGTATGCCTTTTACCTTAAAGGTTTATGTTTTTAGGATCGGTTAGCCTTGAAACTTAGAACAGAGATAGATCGAGTGTAAACAAAACGTAAAGTTATAAACTTGATGTTAAAACGAACCTAATGAACCCGTAAACATAAACGACTCGTTTAAGATAAACCGTAGATCTAGTGTTAAACGTTTTTGAGCTTAAAGGTCCAAACTTTATACGTTTTCGGGCGAATCTTATTCAAAAATGACCATGGGAATGATCGCGGGTTGGCTAAATATCATATTCAAGGATTTCGCGACAAAACGGATACGAGTAAGGGGTTTTAGAACGAACATAACCTACTGCTGAGCAACTTCGCCTGCAAGCCAAGTTCGCTGTGACAAGTTCGCTTAAACGTTAAGTTCGCTAAGCCATGTTCGCTGAGCAAGTCCGCCAGGCTATAACTTCGTCTGAGCTAAGTTCGCTAAATGCTTAACTTCGCCAAGATTAAGTTCGTTTGTATACAAGTTCGCCCACTGTGAACTACGCCTAATACAAGTTCGCTAATGTTAAATTCGCTTGATATTAAGCTCGCCAAAAGTTAGTTCGCTGAGAAATGAATTAAAATACTGATGGAAAATGCGTTAAGACAGTTAATGTAAATAAAGTTTTTCCAAGCTGACCTGGCAGCTCGACCCCAGCCAGGGGCTCTGCCCCTTGGACCCTGCTAGGGGCTGCCGCCCCTAGAACCCCGCTGCCAGGGGCGCTGCCCCCGGACCCCCGTTCGTTGTGGGTAATAACTAAGACTAGAAAGATGATATAAGTAGTGATAGTTAATTGATACGTGCAATTGTTATACAGTCAGCCGTGCACAACTGAAGAAAGGGATAACGATTAACGGAGAGCGTAACCGTGTTCAGGTGAGTTTCTAGCCCCATTTCCTTGTTATGTTTTCGGGGCTGTGTGCATACTCGATGTGATAGTTAATACACTTACCTTAACTGGTAAGTGTATGCCTTATATGATTTATATGTTATGTATGTATATCTTAAATGTGAATGAAAGCTTGTCGGTATGTGAACGATCTTCGGATATTGCACATGCTAAAAAGGAAGGTAGGTTTATGATAGATAAATGTGTATGATAGATATATGTACAACATATGAGTAAGTATGAATAATTAAAGAAAGTATGTATGTTATGGGTATGTAAAGACGGTATGTACGAAGATGAAGAAAGAGGGACCAAACCCTAATAATATCTGAGATAGAAGGGACCATACCCTAATAATATATGAGATAGAGAAGTAAAAAGGGACCAAACCTTAATAATATCTGATATAGACAAGAAAGGGAACAGACCCTAATAATATCTGAGATAGACAAAGGAAAGAGAGACCAGACCCTAATAATATCTGAGATAGAACGGACAGTAATTATATAGTATGAAAGTAATAAAGTATGAACGTATGTGTGCAATTATGTAATGAAAGTAAGTTAGTAAAGTAGATAATATGTATCTTCGGATGCATAATTGCAGGTAAGGGAATGTATTGTATTATGTGTGATTAACTATAACTCACTCAGCGTAGCTGACTTTTAATATGCACGCAGGTGAGTAGATTGAGACAGTTCGCTTGACGAGGACACATGGCATCGAATTGAAGACACTGGCGTCTCAAGAAAATGTTATGATGTTTTAATAGACTATGTTTTGTTTTTAAACGACTATGAATGTTTGATAAGACAAGATTTGAAAGTTGTGTAATGTTTTATGATTGAAGTTTATGTTCCGCGTAAAGTTTTAATTAACTCTGATATTTAGAACTGCGTTTATGAGTAAATCCAACACCAAAGTAGGGCTACCGGTAACGGGGCCTTACATGTGACGAGTAGATTGTAAGGCTAAACTATTCGCGACGAGTTAACTACTAAAAAACTACTCGTGTAGAGAACGTAAACCAGATAAACTAGTCGCGACGAGTTAACTATTAATAAACTACTCGTGTAGGGAACGTAAACCAAATAATCTAGTCGTCGCGACTAAATGACTTATGAATTACTCGTAGGCATTGATTACGATGCATGAAACTTATTTAGTCGTGACGAGCAAATGATAAGTGAACCTGCTCGTTACGGTTAGTTTAAGGACACGCGGCAAGTTTTCGCTGGTTCTACAAACTACTCGTGTGTAATCATAAATTACTCGTCACGACTAGTTTATAATACCTATTTTGGGAATTTTTTGCAAATGACACTTAAAACCTGAAAAACGTTTTCATAAACGCTTATTTTGAGAATTTTCCCTTTATGATATATGGTAATCAAAATTGAAATCATTCCTTCGAATTAACCACATATTACAATCGTAATTGGCGCCTGGTTAGTTCTTAAACGATTGTTTGAATTGTGACGAATACAAGTAGGGATTTTTAAAAGGAGTATTGGTATGAAAAAATGGTTTATTTGGCAAATACAATTAAAAAATGATCATAATACATTCACATGTTAGGTATGTGAGGGCTTCTCAATTCTCAGTTAAGTTTCGATGCGTGTCAGTGTTATTACATAGTTGTGTTACAAAAAATAAAGCATGGTACCCAGACCTATTACTTGAAAACTTTAATGCACAAACTTGTTACTTTGAAAAAACCAGATGCACTAATGCCATAATTAACTCTAAGTAATATGATATTTGGAGAGACAGGTTTTTTTTGCAAGTTCAGCTGTTACGATATGAAATTTTTGAGTTTTGATAGAACACAAAATGAAACAATATTTTTTTCATCAACATGTGCCAAAGCCTTCTGTTATTTTCATTATTATTTTTGTTAAATAAAATACACAACTACAAAAGCTTGAAATTCTATTTCTATAGTTAACATATAATATTGAAAGTTTTGTTCATTTGCTAAGGTGGGAATAACACATACTAATGTATTTTTACTTATAGTCGTTGTTTGACAATTGACTATTAACGAAAAAGAACTCACAAGCTTGTCTATTTGTAGTGTAATCTCTATATCAATACATCTTGGTGGGCCCCACGCAACTCTCAAGTTCGGTATGTTCGGATTCATAAGGTCTTAAAGATTTGTAGCACCCGGTTTGGCCAAGTAGTGTAGCAAGTATATGTACACGGGTGAGCTCGATGGAGTGCAGTTGCCTAGTTGGCATGGTTCTAGTTGACTTGAGGTGGCATTATCATATTGATTAATTGCTGAGTGGATACCTGGGCATGTCACCCCCTTTAAAACTTAAATCGAGTAGTTTTGGGTTATTTTGAGGTAACACTACTTTATAGGTTGGTTGGCTGAGGGGGTGTTTGTTTTTTCTTCAAACATCTTCAAGGGAGCTAATGTCTGCAGGCGCGCAGACATTACCCTTGAAGACTGTTTGTTTTTTTTCTTAAAACAGATCTGAAGTTATCTTCTTTCATCTTAAAAGAAAAGCAAGGAAATCTTGCTTAAAACATCTTCACAAAAAAACCTTTGCAGCCACCCTCTCATCCACTGCTCCTACCACCGTCCGCCAACACCACCACCCACCGTACGCCGCCACCACCACCCCCGTACCCCGCCGCCACCGTCCACCACCATCCACCGCCACCACCACCGTCCACCACCCACCATCCATCACCACCACCGTCCACCACCCACCATCCATCACCACCACCGTCCGCCACCACCACCACCATCCATCACCGCCACCACCACCATCCATCACCCACCACCACCACCATCCATCACCGCCACCACCACCACCATCCATCACCGCCACCACCACCGTCCACCACCCACCATCCATCACCACCACCGTCCACCACCCACCATCCATCACCACCACCGTCCGCCACCACCACCACCATCCATCACCACCACCGTCCACCACCCACCATCCATCACCACCACCATCCATCACCACCACCACCATCCATCACCGCCACCACCACCATCCATCACCCACCACCACCACCATCCATCACCACCACCGTCCACCACCAACCAAAACCATCCATCACCACCACCCATTGTCCACCACCACCATCCACCGCCACTACCCACCGTCCGCCGCCACTACCACCATCCACCACCACCACCTTCCACCACCCACCAAAACCAAATCGGCATGGCAAGCAAAGACTAAAAACTAGATGTAACTTGAATAAATGACTTCTATCTTGTGAGATAAGTTTGACAGTTATGCAGACAGTATCAGCTTATAAAAACAAACAGTCTTATATTTTCAGCTTGCAGATCTTCAGACCACATCTTCAGTTGCAGACATGAAAACAGATGAAATCAGCTTGCAGACAGTTTATGTCTGCAAAAACAAACAGCACCTGAGTAGTCACCACCTCATCCTAATGAAATTTTTGTCATAATACTTTTAACCTTACAATTTTGACCATCAAATTTTTGTCACGAAGCTTTTAGTCTCTCAACTTTAATATTTTTTTTATATTTTAAAATATTTAAACTATAAATTTTGTCCACGTAAGCTTCAGACTTTCACAATAAATTTATAGACTTTCAACTTCCATCTGAAAACTTTTATCATAGTAAATTGAAACGATATCGACCAACTTTTCGTCAAATACCACTACAACCACATCAGCTTTCGAACAAGTAATGTATTTAGCCCGCTCCACTATAATGTGCAGATAAATATACTTAGTTTTTATAAATTATGGATGTGACAAATTTGGAATTTTAATTTATTTAACTAAAAGAGAAATTATGATACACCTATGCATATACAAGTATTAGTGGAGTTCTTGTAATGTGAAAACCTCCACGTTGTATCCACCGGCCCACCGGCCCACCGGCACACCTACTTGTGTCAATTTACAAAAGAAGACTAAATAGAATAAGCGACGAAACAAAATAATAAATTGGATTTTTGATTTTTTATATATCCTTCGTGTAAAATGAAAGGGATTTTGTTCAATATTTTTAACATGGGCCATGGAGATATATAATATTAATATTTCTAAAAAAATCCAAAGGAAGGCAAAAGGGGCCACCAAGGCCCACCAGGCCACCATTACTTTCATCATTTGCAAATTATTAATTTCAACATGTATGAGATTTGCAACTCGTGTTACATAATATCTACCTTTTATCAAATAAGTAGGACAACGACTTGTTTTATTACTAGATTTGGCATATTTCTTGTTTTGTGAATACAA
This sequence comes from Bidens hawaiensis, assembly GCF_021521415.1. Lineage (NCBI taxonomy): Eukaryota > Viridiplantae > Streptophyta > Magnoliopsida > Asterales > Asteraceae > Bidens > Bidens hawaiensis. The sequence goes on from NW_027492783.1 coordinate 181,269, forward strand.
AAATAAATATGATTGTCATGTAGATAAACTTATGAAATGGTAACAAACTTTGGATAATCCCGTCATTTTGGTGGGATAGTCATAGAGGGTTTCCCTAAATGTTTCTTTAATGGGGAGATCACAATTCGAATAGTAAGAATGATAATTTCGTTAGTTTTCGTTACATGATTAGGAGTGTTGGTTATTAAAAAAAGGTTTGGAAATGTTTTATTTTATAAAATTCATTAGGTTTTAAATGAATTTATTATTATCATTTTTTATAGTTGAAATGGTCTACTAAAATAATGTATTCATGAAAGTTGTAAGTATTTTATGTTTTTTATAATGCTACTTGTTACTTATGTGATAACTCGATATTATTTTATGTTTTTTATAATGCTACTTGTTACTTATATGTGATAACTCGATATTTTTGTTTCTTTTTTATTTTCTTTGGTTACTTTTACATAAGTTATTGGCTATTTGGGAACATCAATAATTAATCTTGTTTTTCATAAGTTATTGGCAATGTATAACCCATTTTTAACCTTCTTTAGGTAATGTGCATACTTAGTAACAATCTTAAAATGCTTTATGAATGAAATGTTTTGTGAATGAATTGGTATGGTGATGGTTTAATGGTAAATAAAAATGGTAACATTTTAACAAGTCAATACGTTGTAAAAAATTTGTTGTGTCCTTTATAGACGTATGGTCCTTTATGGGCACGGCTTACAACTAAGATATGGTTACACACAGTGCTTTTGTGGCTTGACATCGATTATACTACTGCATTAAAGACTTGTTAGTGTCGGCTAGTTTGATGGAGTGATGACGATCATTCACAAGGTGGTCACGAGTCACGACCCTATAATTATGTTGGCAAATCTTGACGTCAAAATATTTGACTTATTATGTATGTCTGAAACATGATATGTTAAACGTTGTATGTACTTGCCGTATGCATTTATTATGGTTAATTGTTAAAAGTTACATATGATGTTAATGCCGTGTTTTCTTAAACCCGTTTTATATAAGTTATGGAAACTATAACTTACTCAACAATATGAATGCATACGATATCCCAATGCTTATGCTTCATTATAAGGCATATAATTTATGATACGTTTTAGGTTCCACACTTGATTTGTACTAGATGTTATACATCGATTGAACGTTTATGTTGTGTATGAATGAATTTCCAGTTTAAAAACTATGTTGTGAATATGTAAATCTAGCTATTGAGAGTTGAGAACCCCTTGGGTTTCGGGTATTCTGTATAGGGTGGGAGGTCAACTGACCGGATAGTTTTTAATATCTTGTATGTAATGCCAAGTTATTGTTTATAACCCAACCCGAACCAAAGCAGACATTCAAACGTCTAATTAAAAGCCACCCACCCGAGCAACAAAAACACCAACCCCAATGAAAAAAATCTTAGGTCCGCATTGGATATAGTAAGCGTGAGCAAAGATAACAATGTGGAAATCAAAAAGAAAAATGTAGTCCTACGTTAAAACCTCTAAAGACGGATGAGATTATATATGAGAGGATATGAGATCCCATCCGAGTTTAAACTCAATTGTTGAGGCCAATCCAGACATACGTCATCAAAATATAATATATTGATGCTATCACATATACTGTTCACATTTTAAAGATATTTGGTAGACTCGTATGAACATTTAAAAAAGAAAAAACATAACCAGCATGTATTATAACTTACATAAATTAATTACATCTGAAAACTAATATAGCATAAAGTTAGTCACACTAAATACTTTTCCCCCATAAATTAGCCAAGTTTATAATATTGTCTCCCACTAAAGCAAAAATAATTTTACAGTACAACTAGCTTTTACTTTTATTATGACGATTCTACTTAAAAAAAAACAAACCTTGCCTTTTGGAAATGATTATCCTAAATAGCACCGAATGTTAATGTGACCAATTTCATAACATTTTTCAAGTAATGCTAGTTAATAACTTATTAAGTAATGGGTATCTCAACCTTTTTGAGAGCCCTATAGATTGAAGAATTATAAAAATTAAGATTCTTTGCAAAAAACAAAAAAAGAATTTACTGATTATTCCTAGTAGTGACATAAAATATAACTAGATTAATACTCGATTAACATGTTAATTTGTGAATTTACCAAAAAGGTTAATAAAATAATTTTTTAACAACAAATGTTACTCAAACAAAATTTACACCAATAATTCTAGTCCATTGCACATATTTGAACACGCGACCTCTACCATTGACGTTAATGTTAAAAGAAATACCTTTGATGACCCACAATAACTTTAGCCGTGTTGTCACTTGTTTCTAAAGAAACATAGTAATCGAGTGCGGCTTTGGTTTTGTAAAATACCTGGCTCCGGATAACTCCTTTCACACTTGTTCATAACAAGTACAAGTAAACAGAGGACATGACAAACATTTCCAAAGAAAATTTAGAATTAAATAAATTAAATAACTATACTTGAATGAAAATGTAAGGTATGTTTGACAAGAAGTTTTTAAGAGCTTATAGCTTCAAGTTTTTAAGAAAAAGATCATACTCAATTAAAAACTCTGTTTGGTTTAAAGAGCTTAAAGATTTTAGGTCAGGAGATAAAGCTTAAAACTTAAAACTTCTACTAGTAGCGTTTAGAAAAAACTAAAAGCTTTCAGTATTTTAATTTACTTAAATAACTTCCCAAATAAATACATTTATCATTATTGTTTTTAGTTATGCCCATTTTATTAATTTTATACGTTTTATTAAAAGCTTCAGCTACTCTGCCAAACATCTAAATATATCTAAAAAGCTACATCTACCAGCTTCAAGTCACCAGCTTCCAGCTACAGCTAGCAGCTCGTTTTGCCAAACATACCCGCAGACTTTGCTTTAATATGTTTTTTTGTTGTTTTTTTTTTAAATTAGTAGTGTTATATTTCAGTTACTATAGTGATTGTCGATATCATAACAAACTGAACCAATAGCATTGAAATTTTGTCTCATAGCCATGGAAGCTCACTAGTTGTTCAACAATTCTAAAGGGGTGTATGAGATTGCTAATATTCACCAACTTATAACTTATAAATTTTTTGAAAAGTAATAAGATGTATATGATTGCTTAAATGGTTAGAAGAAAAGTTTCATAAGTTACAATGTTTTAACTTATTAACTTAATAAAAAGTTATAAGAATGTAAAATAAGGAATCCCAAACACCCCCTAAACCTTACGGATCTCACTAAATATCAAAAGTCCATATAAAATGCATGGCTGTTAACCCAACCCAACTCAGTGGCGTGATCTATTAAATGGAAAACAACCAAAATGACTACCGACCAAGTGGAAAAAGCCAAATAAACATGCAAAAGTCAGGACAATAGAGATTTCACGAAATCAAGAGCTTAAGAAGGCGACACATGGATGAAACATTTGGGATGTAGGTGTTTCCTCCGATAGCCGATCCACAGACAGACCAACAATTTGCTGACACATGACATTTTTCAAAGAGAAAACATCTACCGAAACGTTTAGAGCCCTAGACATTTTCTTCGGTATAGTCGGCTCAGCCTCTAAATGCTACCTCCCGTTAGCCAGCCCATCTCCGAGAAGCCAAAATTTTTTTTGGGCCGAAGACGAAAAATGTTTTGGGCCTCAAGTAAAATGATTATTTTGTTGGCTACAATTTAATTTTTAAATAGGCATACTTGGTTATGATTTTGGTTGTGTAAAAAACATTTTATAAAAATAGGCTTAAACATGTTTAAAATGAGATTGGAACCCACAAACTTTTGTTTGGGAGTAATACCCTTTTGCCACTAAGACAAACTAGTTGTTATGCAATTGAGTTTAAACATTAAATATACATTTTGTTTTTCATAAAAATACATATATTTTTTTTAAAATTTCGGACCTAACGGGGTGTCGGGCCGGGGGCCATCAACCACCCAGCCCTCCCTAAAGGTCGGCCCTACCGTTAGCATCCACAACTCAAACTTTACCCCCACTTAACGGCCATGACTTATAAGTTTCCCATCACAATGTGTCTGGGTAGTCATTTCCTCTTTTGAAAAAAATGTCTCTGTGTCAACAAATTGTTGACCCCTCACTAAGCCCGTCTATAAAACAAAACCCCTACAACCCAAATGTATCACCCATATGTCACATTTGAAATACTCTTGCTTTTCGTGAAACTCATACGACTTTTCCAACTTAAATAATAATTTTGATTAGAGGTGCACAAACCGGGTCTTTTGTAGGAACCGGTTCCGCGCATAGTCAACAAAAAACAAAATCGGGTCGGGTAGGAGCCGATTTTAGGTATAGTTGAGTATTTAACCGGGTTTCGGGTAGGGTTAGGTCCCAAGCAAATCCAATAGCAGCTCCAGTTCCGAGTACATGCCCTGGGAGAAATCCAATACCAGGTCAAACCCGCGGGTCGGGTACGGGTAAGAACATGTTGCAAGTATAGTATGGTATTTGACCGGGTTTCAGATATGGTCGGGTCCCAAGCCAGCTCCGCCACCGAGTACATGTTTGGGGAGAATCCAATACCAGGTCATACTCGCGGGTCAGGTACGGGTGAGAACGGTTCCAGGTATAGTCTGGGATTTGACCTGGTTTTCCGGGTTTTTTTCGTGTTTCGGGTAGTGTGGGGTCGAGTTTTGACTGGGTAAAGGTGGAACCAGTTCCTGCGGGTTCGGGTCAGGTCCAGTTCTGGGTACAAGTCTAGGGCGTAATCCAATACCAGATATAGTTATACGTAGGAACCGATTTCAGGTCAGATCCGGAAGTACCGGGTATTTTGCGCACCTCTAATTTTGATGATTTTCATTTCCCTATAGTAAAAAGCCCATCCATTAACCCGGCCCAGTTCAGTAGCGTGTATACTCAGCTAGGTTTGAACCAACCAACCAACCAACCAACCACACTCTCACACAACACACCATTCAAATCAAAATCAAAATCAAAATCAAAATCAAACTCAAAATCATAACAAACCAAGGCGGAGATAACAATATCAATGGATCCAGACGCACTAGCCAAAGCCTTCGTGGAACACTACTACTCGACGTTCGACACGAACCGTGGCGGACTAGCTAACCTCTACCAGGACTCTTCCATGTTAACCTTCGAAGGCCAGAAGATCCAAGGCTCACAGAGCATCGTTGCTAAGCTGACGTCACTCCCGTTCCAGCAGTGTAAGCATAGCATCACTACTGTTGATTGCCAGCCGTCTGGTCCTGCTGGCGGTATGCTTGTGTTCGTTAGTGGTAATTTGCAGCTGGCTGGTGAACAACACGCGCTCAGGTTCAGTCAGGTATATTGTTTGAACACGTTGTGTGTGAGTGATTTGGTTGGATAGTTAGATGTTATAAGTTAGGGTTAGGTTTTTGATAGTTGAGTTTAGTGTTTGTAGGTGCAGATTTGTAGTGGATGTTTGACAATTTTATACGGTTGATATCGCGGTTTTTGATTAAGTTATTTTGTTAATGTGCTGTTAATTCTACTGTAATGTGCATTGTTCCTCTATATCGTCAAACGCCTTATGTGCGATTGATTTCGTTTGTGTGATGTTTAGGATTTAGGTTCAGTCAGGTATATTGTTTGAACACGTTGTGTGTGAGTGATTTGATTGAATAGTTAGATGTTATAGGTTAGGGTTAGGTTTTTAATAGTTGAGTTTTGTGTTTGTTTGATTATTTTATACGGTTGATATCGCGGTTTTGTTTGAATTGCGGTTTTTTGATGAAGTTATGTTGTTAATGTAATGTGCATTGTTCTTCTATATCGTCAAACACTATATGTGCGATTGATTTAGTTTGTGTGATGTTGAGGATTTAGGATTTAGGATTTTGGATTTTAGGTTAGTATGTTGATTAAGTAATTAGATGCTATCGGTTAGGGTTAGGTTTTCGATAGTTGATTTTTTTGTTTGTAGGTGCAGATTTGTAGTGGATGTTTGATGATTTTATACGGTTGATATCGCGGTTTTGTTTGAATTGCGGTTTTTGTTTAAGTTATTTTGTTAATGTAATGTGCAATGTTTCTCTATATGCTATATCGTCAAACACCTTATGTGCAATTGATATCGTTTGTGTGATGTTGAGGATTTAGGATTTTAGGGTTAATGTTTTGATTTAATAGTTATATGCTATAGGTAAGGGTTAGGCTTGTGATAGTTGATTTTTAGTGTTTGTAGGTGCAGATTTGTAGTGGATGCTTGGCGATTTTATATGGTTGATATTGCAGTTTTTGATAAAGCTATTTTGTTAATGTTTTGTTGATTCTACTGTAATGTGCATTGTTTCTCTATATGTTGTATCGTCAAACACCTTATGTACGATTGATTTAGTTTGTGTGATGTTGAGGATTTAGGATTTTGGTTCTAGGTTAATATGTTGATTAAGCAGTTAGATGTTATAGGTTAGGGTTAGGTTTTTGATAGTTGAGTTTAGTGTTTGTAGGTGTAGATTTGTAGTGGATGCTTGACGATTTCGTACTATTGATATTGCGGTTTTCAATGAAGTTATTTTGTTAATGTGCTGTTAATTTTACTGTAACGCGCATTGTTCTTCTATATGCTGTATTGTCAAACACTTTATGTGCGATTGAATTTGTTTGTGTGATGTTGAGGATTAGGATTTTAGGTTAATATGTTGATTAAGTAGTTAGATGCTATAGGTTAGGGTTAGGTTTTTGATAGTTGAGTTTAGTGTTTGTAGGTGCAGATTTGTAGTGGATGCTTGACGATTTTATACGGTTGATATTGTGGTTTTGTTTTAGTTGCGGTTTTTGATGAAGTTATGTTGTTAATGTGCTGTTAATTCTACTGTGATGTGCATTGTTCCTCTATATGATATATCGTCAAACACCTTATCTGCGATTGATTTCGTTTGTGTGACGTTGAGGATTTAGGATTTTAAGTTAATATGTTGATTAAGCAGTTAGATGCTATAGGTTAGGGTTAGGTTTTCGATAGTTGATTTTAGTGTCTATAGGTGCAGATTTGAAGCGGATGCTTGACAAGATTTTATGCGGTTTTTAGTTTTTTTTAAACGAATGTTTCGTTGAGGATTTAGGATTTTAAGTTAATATGTTGATTAAGCAGTTAGATGCTATAGGTTAGGGTTAGGTTTTCGATAGTTGATTTTAGTGTCTATAGGTGCAGATTTGAAGCGGATGCTTGACAAGATTTTATGCGGTTTTTAGTTTTTTTTAAACGAATGTGTTTATTTGCTTTTACAGTATTTGATGACATTATTATGTTAATGTGCTCTTAATTCTGATAATGTGCAATGTTTCTTTATACCTAAGTGCGATCTTAGTTCACAGTGCCAGTGTATGTGCGTATCGTTAGTGATCTGTCTTACGGCTGTCTTTGAACCTGTCTATGTCTATTCATGATGTGCATTTTGTGATTGATTGTAACATATTGAAATATAATTTGAAGATGTTTAAGTTAACTCTTGCAGTATTGTGGATACATATTAAGTTTATTAATAACTATTTCAAGTATTGAGAACCTGTAGCTTATGGTGATACACAGTGAGACTGTTAAGCTTGTAAGAACATATGAGGAGTGTGGGATGTTATTGAGAAATAGTCAAGGATAGATGCCTAATAGTTTATATTGGCAGGGGACGTTGGATTCTTTGTAATGCATATGGTATTTTGAGAGCATTCTCATCCAACCCCTCATATTATGTGAGGTGTGTTTTTATAATTTAGAGAGTGATTCAGGGTGTTGTGAGTGAGGAGTTTTTATATTTTAGAAAAAGTAGTGATTTTTCTATATATTTGAAAAGTTACTATTCATCCCCTATAATTTTTTAATATATTTTGAAAGTGGTTGTGAGTGAAAGAAAGAGAAAATGTAATGATAAAAGGTATAAAAATTATTATTTAATTGAAATGGAAAGAGAAAATAAAGTGAGTTTTAGTGTAATTTTTGGTTTGGAGATAGTGGGTGGGATGAGAATGCTTGAGTGTTTGCTTAGATTCTTTAAAGTGCAACATTTCTCATATTGCTTGCATAATTAGGCTATAACTTGCTCTAAAGTGCGAAGTTATGACGAGTTTGGAACTCATAGAACTTGTTTCCATAGTGCTTCCAACTACTAATTACATCAACCATGGTTCTATATATATTAAGTTATGATTTCTGATGCTATAAATGTCAATGGACAAATAAATCTGCATATGTGTTTGTTACTTTGGAATTTCGTGGCATTAATTGTGCTGTTATTTCTTCATGGGGAGAAGATTAATGAGATATTATGCTTCTGTCTTTGTTTTCTCAATTTTTTACCTGCCATGTCTACACATAAGAATGTTACATCCAAATTCACCATTTAAGGCAAGTATGAGAGTGTCACACCAGATGCTATCTTGTATTGCAGAAGATCTTTCTAGAAAACAGTTAATTAAGTTTTTCATCTTGCATATTATATCACACACACATGTAAATTTCAATGACTAAATGTAGATTGTAGTCGTGGCAAAGTGGGTGGTTATGGTGAGTTGGGTAATGGGATAAACGGGTAATAACTAATATCTGATGCTATTTTGTAATTTGTATATATAACTGCTGTGTAAGATATGGTTAAATGTTGTTATATTGATAATCTAGTTTTTTGAGTAATAGGAATTTTAGAGGTTTTATCACTTTATGCATGATAATATACATTGAGCAACTTTTGATCCGTTTGATTCATCTGTTGGTGTCCTTTTTTAGTCGACTTATGAATTTAACCTGTTAGAGATAAACGCCATAAAACTCAAGAATTGACCCGTTTCTTATGATGTGTTTTTGTTTTGTCTGGCTTTGATGCAGATGTTTCATTTGATGCCAACACCACAAGGAAGCTTTTATGTGTTCAACGACATATTTCGTTTGAATTATGCATGAGAAAAAAGGTGTCATTCTAGAACCCGAGCATGTTTCCTAGTTTTTGAACACCATTTATTTCTTGTCAATTTTACTATACTCGAGTCAGTGTTTAGATGATCCATCATTCTAGTACTGCTTGCCTTTTGTGCTCGTTCTACAAATGAAAACCATGTCTGTTTTTTTTCTCTTATGCAACGTATGTGTGGACTTTGTTATCTGATATCGGTCATTGGATTAGTCGGTGAAATATATCCTGAAATTATTTCTACGCTAGTAGTTAAGCTCGACAAATTGTTCAGGGCGGGCCAGCCATTTGTGGTCATTCCCGGAAACAGATTTTTTTAGGAAAAAACATATAATGAGAGCTGGCATTTGTCGACTTGTTCGTAGGCCCGCCTTTTCAACATGATAGCATCAAAGATAGTGGGGAGGGTAAGATATCAAATCACTTTTAAAGTGTCATCTTCAATAACAAAGGGACAATCATTTAACCACCAAAAGTTGTACCTTATCATTTTGTGTTATATAAATTGTGTTACTATTGAAAGATGCGGTACTTGGAACTGATATCAGGCACGGCACAGATTTTTAACAAAATACCTTGAATGATCAAATATCAAACTGGGTGGGATAACTGTTCATATTAGGTTCGGAAGATGATGAGTTTAAGTTGTTTTAGAAACTGATTATTTGGTTTAGGTCAAGCTTAGGTTTTAACGAAAATATGTGCGTTCAAAATGGGTTTTAAAAATGACCAGTCTGCAGCAATATTTTTTGAACGACCAACAAAAATATATATTATTACACGAAACAAAATAGCTAGTGGCTATCCGAGCCAGGTACAAAACGACCAACCCAGGAGCCAATACACAAGATCAACACCACAAGCAGTTAACCACTATATCTATAAACTTAATACAACGAAGTGAATGTACTAACCATCCTGGTCTGTTGTCTGTTTATTTTGTGGCTCGCTATAATCTGTTATCCACTTTTTTTCTATTTTTTCTCCATTTAGCCCAAAATATCCCAAAAACTTTTATTTAACAATTTTTTTTCCTTTTTTTACCTATTCAGCCCAAAATATCTCAAAAACTTCTATTTTTAAAAGGAACAAATATTTGAGCCTTTTAGCCAGGGCTACTTGTAACAATAATATCTTGTACTTATATTTAAGATGCATCTAATTTTTATAACCACTAAATAATGTTACACTATATACGATAAAATATAGAATTCAATAATTACTTAACATACATTAGGTACAAAAATACCTATATTCATGAAATTGATCTATGAAATCACATCAGTTGATCTCAAAATCGTCCATATATATCAAATTAATCATCGGTTTACCGAAAGAAAACCCAAATTTGGATCGTTAATTGATCAATTTTTTACGATTCTTAAGAAAACGTTTTCTAAGCGTATTATGGTTTTTTGAGCGTATTATCAAAAATTGATATGGATTTGAGCGTTTTAAATTTTAACATTTTAGCGTTTTGTAAATGCGCTTGAGCGTATCTAAAGCCTGTGTGAAACACTACTTGGTGAATTATGTCTCAGGTCATCAAATCCCTTGAGAGTTTTCTAATTAAGCCGATATTCGTCGTTAAAAATAATTTAAGAGCTCAATTAAACCAAAAATATTTTCATGAGACTGGAAATAATACACATTAAACTAAATTTTATTTAGCCAAATTGCCACGATGCTAACATAACTGATTCCTTATTCCCTCACTAGAAACCATTTTTTCCACCGTAAAGTTGACCGCCGACTTAATATTTCAAGGGAAAAAAGACAAAAATGCCACCGAAAGTTTCCCCAAATTGTGCCATATTATTAAAAAAAAAGCTAAAAAAATACCTGGGAATAAGTATATTAAAAGTAGGAGTGTGCAAAATCAGTATGTTTACGGGGGTTTAACCATAACCAAGGTTCGGTGGTTACGATACGGTAATGGTAGAATGCTTGAGTCTTGACTATAATCACAAACGAATGGTCGGTTAATCATAAGTCAGTTAACAGTCGGTTATGAGTCACTTTTAGTTAATTTTGGTTAATTGTCCAATATATATTTTATGTTTTTTCTCTTTGTTTATGATGTAATAGATGAAATAGGGTTTATAAAAATCTGAAAATAGAGGTAAAAAATTTGAAAAAAAAAAACTTAACACATAAGGTTAACGGAGAAACAATAAACGTAACCGTGACCAAACAATCGGTTAATCATATTCACTTAACCATAACCGTTGGTTTTATCGGTTATGGTCAATTTCGGTTTATAGTTCGGTTTTTGGTTATGGCTCAGTTTTTGCTCACCCCTAATTAAAACCATACATAATAAATTCTTATACCAAAAGTTTCAAAATCCAAGAATTTTAGGTTTAACAGAAAGAAATTTCAATCTACAAAGCCAAACTCGAGTTTAAGCTTGATCGATTTTCAAATTCATTGTTAAGGGGTCTGGTTTTTGAATCGGCGACACTTATATGTTACATACATAAACATAATAAAATTTTTGTACACTTACAAAATATTAATTCCAATCTTCCAAAAGAACTTAACATTATATCATTAATAACTTGCAAGTACATGCAACTTACATAATCACAATATTAATTTCGTCCCTAAGCATACATATGTATGTCAAGAACAACAAGAAACAAAATAAGTAACAAACCATAAAGAATGGTATGTATAAACATGGAGATCACACTAGTTTTCATGTTCATAAACCCGACTGATGTCTCTATTCCCGGCATTTGAATGACCAGTCCTGGTGCTAGAAGCGCAAACAACGCCGCAGCTATGACCGGGGCCGCCCAATCGTGCATAGTAAATCCGAAAACAGTTAGAACTTGAATGGGAAGAAGATTGAACGAAATTTGATGTTAAGAGTTGTAGCAGTAGATAAGGCACTAAATGGCATGGGTTTTAACTTTAAACAATTATTGTGGGTTTATATAATTATGTGGTTGACAACAGAATATATAATTATTTAGAATGTAACAAATTAGAAAAAGGTAAACACGTAGGTTGGGGAGTGGGCCACTGATATATGGGTTGTGTTATTATTATTATTATTATTGTTATTATCTAATAAGTCGGTAAAATCCGAGTGCTATTGAGGTGTTGCGGCGGTAAGTCGTAAATTTGATTGATTTAGGTTACGTTTATTACAATATCGAAACTAAAACAACAAAATAAACCATAGAAATTGGTGTGACCAATAGTGTGACACCACTTGGCCCAATTTGACACAATAGAAGGTTTAACGGCACCAAACTTCTTTATTCTGTAGTAATAAAATATTAATTGATGAAAATATTTATGCAATTAAACTTTTTTTATTCTTGATTATAAGTTTTAAAATAATTAAAAGTTAAGTTGGAAATTGTAAGTGAGGTAGATAAGGGTATCGGTTTAATTTTACTTCGTCAAAGAACCAAAATACGTGCGCAAGCAAACAATTATGTAAACGCTAAATCAGCTTTAGTGTTCTGGGCGCTTAAATATACCTTAGGGTCTTATAGTAAAAACAATAATGATTATTAAAGCAAAAGTTAAATGATTATATTGTAACCGAAAAAATTCACTTCGCTTGACTTGACAACTCAGCCACCATGTTATAAGCACAATCGACACTACATGTGATTAGCAAGTTGGATAACTATGAAAAGATATGTGTTAAAATGTTTAGTAAATTAAGGGTTTTGGGCCATTGGGGGGTGTCAATCGGGTTGGTTGGTTGGCTACACCGCCACTAACCCTTCGAGTACATAAATCAGGTAGCTCTTTTAGATTAGTGAACCTGAACAAGGTGAGAGAAATAGGGTTGGCCTTCTCACACATAATTATAGTTGGTTGGATTTGACACCACTTGACATATCAAATCAAGTAGGATAACTTGAAGATATATCATACTTATACAAGTATTTTATTAAATTGCTTTTTGGAGCACATCTTGCATGATGTGGTTATATTATTTATTTATTTATTTATTATTATTGTGATTATCCGATTACGAGTTACGAAATTGACATGCTATACAAATATCACCGAGACACCATTCAGATATTGCTAACATGTTATACGGCCCATATAACCTTATATGGCTTCTACGATACGAAGACAATGTTACATACAAAATATATCGTATAATTTATATTTTATATGAGACCATATGATATGTGTAAAATATTATACGAGTCCTTCGAGTCCTTATGATCAACCCATATGGGGAGGCATATTTATAGGCAGTGTTGCAAAAATCCCGACTAGGCACCGATTAACCCCCGATTAATTGCTAGTCACCACTTTACTGATTAATTTTGGGCTAATCGGTTAATTAATCGGTCAACGGTCAAATCCAACCAAAATCGATGGTTTTCGGCGAGATTCTAGCAAAACCCAGCGATTTCCAGTGAGATTCCAGCCAAATTCTGGCCAAAATATGTTTGTGTGTGTATAAAACTGAAAATTACATATAAAAATGTGTGCGTGTATATATAAAACTGAAAAACATACATTAAAATCTGATCTGATTAATCCCGATTAATCGTTAGTCCCCACCTCGTTGCCCAACTACCGTGATATTGACACCAGGGTTACTGTTTCAGCTGCCTGCGAAGGGCCAAGGAGTGGAGTTCAACAACATGCAAACCAGTGGAGTGTCTATTTGTGTCCACACCATGATTTACTTCGGAGCCATTACCATTCTACTCGTTGCCATCGGTATCACTATCACGATAGGCTAAGCACGCTACCTTAGTTTTTCGAGAATTCATTACGTTGTTATGTTTCTTGTTATATTATTGTGTATGCAACATATTGTACATACCTACATGCTATGTGATTACTTCAACCAAGATTAAAAACATAGCTTCTTGCAGTAGAATGATGTTTGGTGTATCTATTTGTATCAATTACTCACTTTTAACACTTCTTTTATCGAATTGGCCAATGCCGTAACTCGCTTGTAATTAACTCGTGAAAAACTCTTTCTTAGACTAGCTTGAGCCGATCTGGCCTGACCCAGTTGCAGCGTATAAAATATAAACATTCAAACGGCGTTAGAGCTAGAGGTGCACAAAATACCCGGTTCCAGACCCAAACCGGAACCAGTTCCTACCTGTACCCGACCCGCAGGTACGACCTGGTATTGGGTTTCTCCCCAAACCTGTACCTGGAAACGGACCCGAACCGGTTCCACATTTACTGACCCGAGCCGAAACCCGGTCAAACCCTGACTATACCCTGAACCGGTTGCTACCCAACCCGATTTTGACATTTGTTACCATCTGGTTCCTAAAAATACACGGTTTATGCACCTCTAGTTAAAGCTGAAGGTAGCTGGTTGGTACATATTTACAGCATTGTTATTTCTTCTGTATTAGTAGTTTCAAACTCTATTTAGAGGTGCACAGACAACTGGTTTCGGAACTAGTATTGAAGCCGGTTTGGCAAGAACCGACTTAATCAGTCAGTTTGGGGTCGGTTTCTAAACATATACTTTAAAATCAGTAAAACCCAAACCGATACTTCCCCTGCAAATATCAATTCCAACCCGAACCAGTTACAACTAAAACCGGTTTTGACCAATAAACCGGTTCCAACCCGAACCAATTTGGGCAAAAAAATAAAACCTAGCATGTGCACCTAGAGATGTTCAACGAAACCGGTTCCTGGAACCGAACCGGTGGACCCGAACCGGTTCCTACCCGTTTTTTGTAGGAACCGGACCCTATCTGATTCAACCCGATGATCCGTGACCGGTTCTTGCATTTCTGAGTGGGGGCGGGTAGGAACCGGAACCGGTTCCTAACCGGTTCTAGCCGTTGGATCGAATATAGCCGTTGGAAATCGTTTTTTTTGGCCGTTTTTTGACCGTTGGGGTCAAAAATAGCCGTTGGATTGAACAGGAACCGGGTTAGGAATCGGTAAGAACCGGTTAGATAGGTTAGGGGTCCGAGGGTGGGAGAACCGGTTCGGTTCCCTAACCGGTTCGAGCCTGGAACCGGTTTAAAAGGGGGTTTTGAATATAGGAACCGGTTAGGAACCGGTTCCGGTTCCTAGTCCCAAACCGTTTTGAACATGCCTATGTGCACCTACACTTCATTATTTCTTCGACTTTTTTATTTGAAACTATTGTTACCTTGTTATTTGACATTTGTTTAAAAAAGAGAGAATTTAAGAGCCGGTTCTCAAAGGCCGACTTGAGTTGAATACGAGCTCAACTTTTCGTTTCAGATTGAATATTATGAGTTGAACAATTCAATTGGTATGGAAATGAAAATTGATATCTTATTGGCAATAATAACTCATAGTCATAGCTAGAGGTGCACAAAATACACGGTTCCTACCTGTACCCGACCCGCGAGTAGGTATTGGGTTTCTCCCCGAACCTATACCTGGAACCGGACCCAACCCAGATCTGCTAGAACCGGTTCCACCTTTACCCAATCAAAACCCGACCTGACCCGAAAAAAACCCAGAAAACCGGTTAACTACCCGACTATACCTGGAACCGGTTCCTGACCGGCCCGATTTTGACTTTTGCTGGCATACCCGGAAGTGGTTCCTACAAAATACCCGGTTTGTGCACCTCTACTCATAAGTACTCATAGCCAACCGTAACAAGTTATCACAACTTAAAGCATTAAAGATACGAGTTTCTTAAGCTAACGAGTAATATATTTAGGTAAATGAAAAATCAAAATTGAAATTTGGTTGGTTTAGTTTTGGTCGGATCGACAGTATGCACGGTCCGAAACCATATTTTCGGAGCCGATATCTAATCAGAATAAACCGTTCCATCCAAACGATGGTATCGATTATATTATTACTCAAAACAACAAGGGAAATGAGACCCGACAAACACAAATAAGTTACCATCAAAAAGGCGAACATTGGAATCACTGACAAAACATTTGTTATCATCTTGTCGCTGCTTCATCTTTGGTGATATTAATATTTGCAATTTTTTGGGCGTCTTGGTTGTCGAGCACGGCTTGTGCTTTCATGGCTTGCATCATCTGCTTCATGGTTTTCTCCTCTTCTTGAAGCTTCATTTCAACTATCATCTCCGCTTGCTTATCAACCGGCTTGAAGTATTCGTTAATGGCTGCCTCCTGCAATCAATCAAACACATAAGCCAATAATATCATCAACAAAAGATGAAGCTAGAAGTCAGTTACTTATGACTAAGGGTGGCAATTGTGACCCATTGTGTTGAATGGGTTGTATTAAAATGTATATAATGGGTCAAACTAAAAAAAGAAAATGATTGAAACAGGTCAAACTAAAAAAAGAAAATGATTGAAACGGGTCAAAATGGGTTGACATTTCTCAGAGTTTTTTTTTTGTTTGGAACGAGAAAAACGGAGGAAACATTTTTGTATTTTTACTTTTTAAGTTTTTGATTTATATTACGAGTTATAATTTTTTAATTTTTTAATGAGGGGTTTTTGAAATCTCAACCCATTTTGACCCATTTCAAAAACTCCTCAATAAAAACTCAAAAAAAAAATTAAAAAATCATAATTCGAAATATAAATCAAAAACTAAAAAAAGTAAAAGTACTAAAAATTTTCCTCCGTTTTTCTCATTCCATAAAAAAAACTCGAGAAACGTCCACCCGTTTTGACCCGTTTCAATCAAATTCTTTTTTTAGTTTGACCCGTTGTATACATTTTGATACAGCTCATTCAACCCAATGGGCAACATTTTTCACCCATACTTATGACTAAGTCTGGCAAAACGGGCAGGTCGGGTCGGATAACGGGTCAAAACAAGTTCGGGTTGAAAAGAGTAGTTTTAGAAATACAAAAGTATCTCATACTCGTTTTTAATGTTATGCACGTATTATGCGCTCACCGCTCTATAGAACATTTTCGAAGAGTATAACCGCTATAAGACTGAGTTTGTTACTGTTACGATAAGTTACTATAACAAGTTAAATATACAGTTAAATATGGTTATGACTTATAACTGCAAATAATTGTATATATTTAATTAGTAATTAGTTAGGTAAAGTTACAAGAAGTTACTGTGTCCTCTAACTGCTTGTTAACAGCTTTCATCTCTTCCACCATTTGTCGCACCTCAGATAATATAAGCTGCTCCGGGATCTTTCGAATCTCTGCCTTCTTCCGTTCCGCCAACATTCAGGGGAAAAAGATTGAAAATAATATTCAGATTTCACATAAATCTGTCACGTTCACGATGATGCAAACAAAATTTTGAAGAATGTTTCACAAAATTTTACATAGAAAATGATGTTACATCAACATGAAACTAGAAAGTTTGAATTTGATCATTAGCAATTAAGAAAAACATATTAGAAAACTACAAAGAACATGTTCACACGTTTGTTTTTGCAGTCTTAGGGCAAAAACACTTAGGGAACAGAAAAACAAAAGTGTATTAGTTCATGAAAACCAAAAAAAGATTAAGAAAATTCAAATTCAGATCCCAGGTATGGATTTCGGGATGATGGATGGACCAAACCATCAAGGCATTGTGAACAAGCAGTAGGTCTTTCTCGTGATCAATAGTTATGACCATTTGTTGACATGCTTTCCACCAGTGTTGTAAAACTCGGAATCCAAGGCCGACTAGTCGGTCTGGATTAGTCGGAGACGGTCAAAAGTCAGGTTAGGCGGCTAGGCGGTCAAAATTCGGGCTAGGATTCTCTAAAATCCGGTAAAAAGAATCGAGCTAGGGGGTCAAAAGTCGGGCTAGGATTCTCTAAAAGTCGGTATAAAACGGGCTAGGCGGTCAAAATCGGCCAAGGTACCTTTTTGACATGATTTATGCTTATTTTAACATATAAATAATATAAAAATATTAATTTTCTTTATATTTGCCATGTCCGAGTACTCTCCGAATAGAAGCCTAGGGTCCGCCTAGCGACTTTCGCAACATTGCTTTCCACACATCTCCATTCCCATTGATCAATGTATTATTCAGCCAGCTTTATTAAATGCTCATGTTGGCTCTCAAGGTGATTATATTATCCCCCTAAAAGAATCTAAAACCTACTCTGTTTTCTTACTCTGCGTACGTTAATCAAAGGCAATATACTATGATCTAGCTAGTATGTAGCATTCACTTAATTGATATCCACCCAGGTGTGACGGAAGCAAACCTTACCTCTATTTAGGCATATAACCAAAAATTACATAATGGCAAAGGCATCCAACCTCTTTTACCAAAGCCCAAATTTTTTATGATCTTATTGCCCATATGTTCTAACACAAGTATGCCACATTCACAAAAAAGAAGCTAAGATTTTTTATTATTTTTTTAACTATTTTGATGTTTAATGGAATTAAGCAACAATTAGTTGAAGCTTATACAGTTAGACCAGTTAACTGTTTTCTAAGCTAAACTTCACACAGAAGCCATATGTATCAATACCAACTGGAGGTTCACACTTCACAGACAGCCCAAAGCCAGAGTCTTGACCATTCATTTCCCAGAGCTCCCAACAACAACATGCCAGCCTGATCCTTAGTTAACCAACCCAGTGAATTTTTTTTACTCACCGTCACCAAATGCCTGAGTAAAGTCTTGGGCAGAGACTTGTTACAGCCTGTCCCAGGTCTGAATGCTAAATAAAATGTTACTACACTTTGATGCCCGGTTTTCAAGCAAATTTGTAGATTTTAAACTATTTTCAGTAATCATATAATACTAAGTTGATGAAATTCCAATATGCTTCAACGAAGAATTTTAAATATAACTTTAACCAGTGTCAAGTGTCAACCTATGCAGTTAATGCGGAAAAATATCAGATATCGGTCAAGGACCGATATTTGAGATGTCAGTTATCGCGGTGAGATATCTTTTAGCGGTAGGTGAGCAATAACCGAATCGTTAACCGAAAACCGACGAAACCGAACCGAAATAACCGAAATTTACAGAACCGCACCGATCTCTTCATTTTTTTTCCATATTTTCAAGCCTTTTTTCCTCTATTTCATGTATTATATGTCTTAATAGTTTAATACTATCATTTTCATGTATGTATATCTCCATTTCATATATTTATACATTAATTCCATGCAATTATACTTTCATTTCATTGTTCCAAAACGTGTTGTTCGGACACGCAAACCGGCCCACGCCAGACCGTCCCAGGCCCATCACGTGAGAGGTAAATCAGCCTCACTCAGCGACAAGGCGGTTGGCGCTTAGGATCGGTTTCGAACCCATGGCCTCTAGGTTATTGTTCCAAGTCTTACGCCCCCTTAAGCATTCATTTCATGCATTTTTAAGCAAAAATTTATCCCAAGTTTGACATTGGTTATTAACCGAACCGAACCGTGCGCACCCCTAAATTATCTGTAATTTTAATATCATGCAGAATTTATATATATATATATAGCAATTTAACACTAACAATTCAGTATAGTATACTCTCCTCCTACGATTAACAAAATGAACCTTATGCAACTTACAAAACACTACAAGTAGGCGCTTATTTATTAAGACTCAAAACAATAACATTAAACACTAAAAAATTGACAACTAAGACTTAAAACACTGATATCGGAACCGATGCATCATATCGACTCTTTTGTTATGTTTCTACTCAAGATCAAGAAAAAAATTATTATCATATAAAAGCTTAACTAAATAATACACCTTTTTATTAAACATTTCAACTATTGAACAAAAAATTGGTTACAATTAGTTAAACTTTTGTTACCTCAGTAATACGTTTTTGAAGCTCTCGACGGTAAGATCTGATATGGCGTTCTTCGTAACTTGATAACACTCTGACGTAAAACATTGCTTTTCGACCAAATTCAATCAATTTCTTCATCTTTGAGTTGTTTATAAATTTCAGACGAATTTGCACAAATTATTATTATTAGAGAAATGTTACTATTATGATGATTGATTTGGGGTTGGGGTTTTGACTATTGATTTGAGATCAACCGGGTACGGGGCCTAACTTGAACCGCCGATGGACACGTACCAGATTCCATCGCCGTCGTTGAATAATCGTTTTGAGATTAATAAGAAAAGGGTGTTTTGTGAAGACTCTGTTTCTTCCACAGGGACTAAGTACCAAAGAGTTTATATTGATTGACTTGATTAATGTATTATTAACTGTTGAGTTTACTTGTTTGATTTGTACATGGGGTTTACATGAATTGCAAAATTGTGATTTAGAATCCTAAACCGATCACGTCAGAATCAAAATAAACTGGAATGTGATTTGGTATGGTTGGTTACTACTTACTACAAAAATATTATTTTTCTTTATATTTACCATGTCCGAGTACTCTCAACTCCCTAGTCGACCGCCGACTGCTTAGGTAGTCAGTTTCTTTGAAATGTTCTTCACATTGACTCTCTAGGTGATTATATTATCTCCCTAAAAGAACCTAAAACCTACTCCATTTTCTCACTCTGCGTACCTTAATCAAAGCCAATATACTATGATCTAGCTAGTATGTAACATTCACTTAATTGATATCCACCCAAGTGTGACGGAAGCAAACCTTACCTCTATTTAGGCATATAACCAAAAATTACATAATGGCAAAGGCATCCAACCTCTTTTACCAAAGCCCAAATTATTTATAATCTTATTGCTCATATATTCTAACACAAGTATGTCACATTCACAAAAAGGAAGCTAAGATTTTTTTATTTTTTATTTATTTATTTTTACTATTTTGATGTTTAATGGAATTAAGCAATAATTAGTTGAAGCTTCTACAGTTAGACCAGTTAGCTGTTTTCTAAGCTAAAATTCACACAGAAGCCGTATGTATCAATGCCAACTAGAGGTTCACAGACAGCCCAAAGCCAGAGTCTTGACCATTCATTTTACAGAGCACCCAACAACGACATGCCAGCCCGATCCTAAGTTAACCAACCCAGTGAACTTTTTTTACTCACCGTCACCAAATGCCCGAGTAAAGTCTTGGGCAGACACTTGTTACAGCCCTGTCCCAGGTCTCAATGCTAAATAAAATGTTACTACACTTTGATGCCTGGTTTTCAAGCAAATTTGCAGATTTCAAACCATTTTTAGTAATCATAAAAATACTAACTTGATAAAATACTATTATTCTTCAACAAAGAATTCAAAAATAAAACTTTAACCAATGTCAGCGGTCAACCTATGCAGTTAATGCGGAAAAATATCGGTTATCAGTCAAGGACCGGTATTTGAGATGTCAGTTATCACGGTGAAATATCTGTTAGGGGTGAGCAATAACCGAATCGTTAACCAAAAACCGACGCAACCGAATCAAAATAACCAAAAACCAAATTAACCGATCTCTTCATTTTTTTTTCATATATTCAAGCCTTTTTTCCTCTATTTCATGTATTATATGTATAAAAATAGTTTAATACTATCATTTTAATGTATTTTTATATCTTCATTTCATGTACTAATATCTCAATTTCATATATATTTATACATTAATTTCATGCAGTTATACCTTCATTTCATGTATTTTTAAGCAAAATTTTAGCCCAAGTTTGACATTGGTTATTAACTGAAATTAACCGAACCGAACAGTGCGCACCCCTAAATTATCTGTAATTTTAATATCATGCAGAATTTATATATATATATATATATATAGCAATTTAACACTAACTATTCAGTATAGTATACTCTCCTCCTACGATTAACAAATTTAACCTTATGCAACTTACAAAACACTACAAGTAGGCGCGTATTTACTAAGACTCAAAACATTAACATTAAACACTAAAAAAATGACAACTAAGACTTAAAACACTGATATCGGGAACCGATACATCAATAAAATATTAGACTAAGGGGTGTGGGGGCTTTAGTGGGGGCTCCAGCAGAGCCAAGAACCAATAATATTATGACGTGTGGCAGAGAGAGAAACTGGATAAGGGGGGTGTTGGAGCCCCTGGTGTGGAGGGGCTCCAGCGAATTTTTTTTTATTTTTTTTATAAATATATTTAAATAACATATTATTAAAAAAACACATAAAATATTAAAAAAAACACACATTAATAAAAAAACACATTAATATCTAAAATTCAAATTACAAAAAAAAAACATACTAAAAATTTAACAAACAATAATACTTAATAATAACACTAATCTAATACAAGATCATTGGGTCGCCTCGCCTACAAATGTTCAACCAACTCATGTCGAAGATTCCCGTGTGTCTCACGGCTCTTGATATTTGCTATGTTATGAAGTCTTTGTTGATCACTGATTGTGGACGGTTGTGGCGGAATGTCACCTTGGTAGTTTTGGCAGATAGCTTTGCCCTCGTCTTCTAACGTCATGTTGTGTAGGATCAGACACGTGTAGACGACGTTCATTATCCTCTCCCGAGTCCAATAACGTATCGGGTTCGCCAGCACATAATATTGTTTTTTCAGAACTCCAAAAGCTCTTTCAATATCTTTTCTAGCAGACTCTTGCTTCTTCGTAAAATACTTCCGTTTATCGGCGATTGGATCTGTAAAAGCTTTCACTAACAAAGCCCATTCGTTGTAAATACCATCGACCAGATAGTACCCGTACTTGAAGAGTTCTCCATTTGCAACAAAAGCTTGAGGTGGTTCAACCCCGTCGATAAGGTCGTTGATCAAATGTGACTGATCGATAACATTAAGGTCGTTATTTGACCCAGTAACACCAAACAAAGCATGCCAAAACCAAAGATCCTGTGACACCGCCGCCTCAAGTATAAGGGTCGGCCCTTCATGATCACCACGGTGGAACTGACCTCGCCAGGCCATTGGACACATAGCCCATCCAACATGCGTACAATCGAGGCTACCTAGCATCCCAGGAAAACCATGTTTTTCTGCGTGCACCTCATATATGCGTTGGATGTCATACATTGTAGGTTTACGCAGATATCTCCTAGAGTAAATCGATATGACTCCTACGTATATAAATACGATATAAGTATATATATATCTATAGTTATAGGCATTAAAATAATCTATAAACATATAATATATATTAAAAAATGTAATAAATATTTAATAAAAACTAAAATTAATGTTTTTTACCTTGGCAGAAAAAATGAAGGGATTCACGTGCAACCCTTTTCGACATCTGTAAATACTCATCCAAAGCGTCCGACGAAATGCCGTACGCTAATTGATGGATAGCAGCCGTGCATTTTTTAAGAGAGGTAAAACTGGGGAGACCCCTAGCATCCTCCCTTTGTTGAAAAAAGGGATACCGTGCCTCTAAATCACTTGCTATACGCATGAACAATTGTCTGCTCATTCGGAAACGAGTTCGAAAATCCGACTCCTCGTATACCGGTTGAGGGCTAAAATAATGCCTAATCAAAGTATCGTTAGCACCCGATCGATCACGATCACGAGGTGGTGCTCTAACTCTCGGGACTCGAGGTTGCTGGGCTTGATTTTGCAAAAGATCCACCACAGTTGCGGTCAAAACTCCCCCTACTTGAAGAAGCAAATCATCCTCTTCGGAGGAGTCGGAATCAGACGAGAACCACGACATTTTTATTTTAATTTTGAGAGTATTTTAGAAGAAAAGATGTATAATTGTGAAATGGAGTATATTTTATAAAGGTATATATTAAAAGTTTAAGAAAATATTTTTTTTTAATTTAATACGAGCCAACGGCTCTTTTTGCTAAAAACAAGGTGACTTCCTCTCTCTCTTCTCCCGCTACCAATCTAGCGCCCCGCTAGCGCCCCGCTAGGTGTGGTGTTAGCGCCTGGGGGCGCGAGCGGAGGGGCTCTAGCGCCCCCGTTGAAGCCCCACACCCCTCAGTCTTATCATTCAATTACTTAGCTTTAATAATACACCTTTTAATGAAACATTTCAACTATTGAACAATAAATGGTTACAATTAGTTAAACTTTTGTTACCTCAGTAATACGTTTTTGAAGCTCTAGACGGTAAGATCTGATACGGCGTTCTTCGTAACCTGATAAGACTCTGACGTAAAACTTTGCTTTCCGACCATATTCAATCAATTTCTTCATCCTTGAGTTTGTTTATCAATTTCAGACGAATTTGCACGAATTATTATTATTATTACAGAAATGTTACTAATATGATTTGATTTGGGGTTGGGATTTTGACTATTGAAGTATTGATTTGAGATAAACCGGGTTCTGAGCCTAACTTGAACCGGCCCATTGTGTTGAAACGATTAGAATATTTGAACTCTGAGTTTGTATCGGTTTTGTTTGGTTTGGTTCGGTTTTAACATCGAAATTTAATAAGCATGTTTCAAGTTTAATAGTTGGATAATTGAAGATACTATTCAATAGGTTACCCCTGACTTTACGAGAAAAATACAAACGGGGTTAATGCAAAGTACTAAAATAATATGATTTTGGAAACGTCGTGTGTTGATTTGCAAGAAATTTAAAAAAGGTACTGAAGTTGCGTAGTTGGTCAAATCTCATATACGAAAATGAAAATTAACTCTTCGTGTTATGAAGGCAAAGAATTGTGAAAAACGGTTATATTCGAATGTTACTTGAACGTAAAAGAGTGGAGAGAATTGAGGGTCTTGTTGGTCAATATCTTCCCAAGCGACGAGCTCGTTATTCATCCTCCCAGCTAGAGGTGGTCAAAAAAACCGGTCCGGGAACCGGTTTGCCGGTTTAAACCGGAAACCGGTTTTTAAGAAAACCGGTTTTTTAAAAACCGGTTTGACCGGTTTACAAACCGCCGGTTTGTATATCGGTTACACGTTTTAGAGCCAAAACCGGTTAACGAACCGGTTATAAAAAAACCGGTTTTTTTTAATAACCGGTTATAAAAAAACCGGTTAACCGGTTTTTTTATAAACCGGTTTTTGACCGTTATAAAAAAACCGGTCGGTTAAAAACCGGTTTTTTTCCGTTGTATAGCGGCTATATAGCCGTTTTTTTTTTTTGACCGTTTTTTTTTTTACCATTTTACCCCCACAAACATCTATATATAGTTTAGGTTGGGTATTGGTTAGATCACACTCGATTATACAACTCCAAACGCTCTAAACGTTTATTTCATACGCGATTATTTTGTTATCTCACGCTCAATTATACCACATTACCACTCCATACGCTCTTATTTCGTAGTCGATTATCATGGCCTCCCAAAGTGCTGCTTCATCCGTCAACATGGGTGCCTCGAACACGGGAGAAACGGTCGTTCGGGTCATCCCCACGAAACGAAACCAAGATGTTTGGCAACATTTCGACCTATGCGAAATGTCTAACGGTAGCCAAAAAGCTCGATGCAAACATTGTTTGAAGTTTTATGGCAAAGATGCAAACTCCACTTTAAAAGCGCATGTACAAAGGCCCTTTTGCAAGGCCTTGAAGGACGAATCGGGAAGTAGTTCGCAGCCGGAGATGACGAATCAAGGAACGGTGTTTACGTACGACCTTGAAGCGGTACGTCAACAGTTTTCAAACTTTGTGATTCAACAAACACTTCCTTTCAACCACTTCGACAACCCTCAATTCACGGAGATGATGCAAAAGTATGTTCAACCACGCTACCAACACGTAAGTCGTTCGACCCTTAGAAGAGATTGTCTTAAAGCATGGAAAAACGCTAAATCCGAACTAATTTCATACTTTTCAAACTTACAAACTGGTGTAAACTTAACAACGGATGTGTGGTCGGTACCTAATGGTTCGCCCGACTCATACATTTGTGTGACGGCTCATTGGGTTGACCCCGAGTCATGGCAAATGATGAAACGAACCGTTGCGTTTCAATTGTTTGATTACCCGCACACGGGTAGAAATATTTTTAAACTCTTGGATAAAGTCATTCGACAATACAAGATTGAACATAAAATCTTTTCAATTTCGTTTGATAACGCGTCCAACAATACGGCCGCGGTTGGCCATTTAAAATTAAAGTATAAACCTATTTGTGATGGAGCGTTTTTTCATAGCCGATGCATTGCACATATTATCAACTTGGCCGTGCAAGATGGGTTAAACGTGATCGAAACGCAAAGAAACAATTTTAAAAGAATGTTACGAGATGTTTTTAGCAACAATACAACATTTTCAAGATACAAAAAATTTTGTGTAGAAGCTAATTGTCAATGGTTGGGGCCAAATTGGGATTGTCCAACAAGATGGAACTCGACTTGTGATATGTTTGAGAAAGCCATCCAACAAAAAGAATCATTAATTGCGTTTCATCAAATTTTGTCAAGTAGGGGTAAAGTGGACCGTACGATCCTAGAAACTGGTTATTGATTGACATCGTTACGGAGGTCCTTCAAATTTTTAAATCTTGCACAACTAGTTTATCCGGGGTTTACTATCCAACAAGCCCCATTGCTTTACCAAAAATTGCTGTCATGTGCACAAAGTTGAGTGAACTTCATTGTAGGGGTGCACCTTATTTTGATATGGGTGTAAAAAAGAAAGAAAAATTTAGAAAATATTTTCAAGAACTACCCGCTGTTTTGACATGTGCTGCTGCGTTAAACCCTTGCATCAATGTTGGTGGTGTTGAAGCTTTAATAGAAAAAATTTGTGATGAGCTAGAGTTAAACGACGATCAAAACCCCTATTATAACCAAACTTTAAAGAATGCTTTCAACACCACCTTGTCAAATATGTATGATGTTTACCTTACAAAATACGGGTCGTCTTCCCAAATTCATGACTCGTTAAGAGCTGTTGCCCAATCCCAATCCCAAACCGACCTTGAAATGGGGATGTACTACATGATTTGGGAAGACGCCGGTAAACGTCAAAAGGTAAACACCCCAAGCAGTGAACTTGGAAGGTATGGTGGTACCAACTTTGTGAAACACATGACTCCGGATGAATTTAGAAGTCTTGATTTGCTGGCTTGGTGGAGAGGTAAGGAGGATGAGTTTCCGATCCTCGCCGCCATGGCCAAAGATTTACTAACGGTCCAAGCTTCCACGGTAGCTTCGGAGTCTGCTTTTTCTGTTTCTGGCAGGGTTATATCGATTAGGAGGACTCGACTCACTCCACCAGCTGTAGAGATGTCGATTTGCTACAAGGATTACTTGGACTCTTTAGATAGGGCACAACATCAACGCTCACTCGAGGGGGAAATGGACTATGAGGCGGGCTTGTATGAAGACGAGGTCAATCAAGGACACACTCAACCAATGACCGATGAAGAAGCCGCGTACGACGATTACCTAAGGAACAGCTCGGGATCGGGTAGCGAAGAAAATTAGTTAAAGAAACAGCAAACATGGAGGCAAATAATGAGTAAGAAACATCAAGTTGTTAATGTAATCGTGTCTAAGCATTCTTTAATGTTTGTATTTTTGAGTTACGAATATGCGATAACGATTTAATGTTTGTATTTTTAATGTAAAAGCTATAAATGAAAGTTATGTGTTTTTAATCTTCCAAGCAAAGAACCCTAACAACGAAAGCAAAGAATGGAGTCAGTCCGTTTTGCCTTGTAGTTACCGGTTTGCCTTGTAGTTACCGGTTTGTTTATACTGTGAAAAAATAATGGTTATTTAAAAAAAAAAAAACCGGTTATTAAAAAACCGGTTTATTAACCGGTTCTAACCGGTTTCTAAACCGGTCCTAACCGGTTAGACCGGTTAGGGTTTTTAGATACAAAAACCGGTTATTAACCGGTCCGGTTATTAACCGAACCGGTTTTTTTCCGGGCCAAAAAAAACCGGTCCGGTTAATAACCGAACCGGTTTTTTTAAAAAAACCGATTTGTGCACCTCTACTCCTAGCTACTACTTCCATCAAACTCATACTCGAAACCCTGGCCTCGTAAAGTCTAACACCGCAGCCATTGGATACAATCTCCATGAACTCATGATGATGATGATCATCATCAGTTGCATGCATCAGTCTCAGTCTCCCACTAAGCATGGGGCGGTCCACCAAGGCCCGCCCCATGCTCTCCTTCATCCAACCTCCAGTGACCCATCCTGAGTCATTTTCCGTTGCCTTATTGTAGTACACGATGACATGAAACCGTCTTGAGAAAACTACGCTTCTCACATCTTTTGTCACCCTAACACTTTGGGACTCGCGTTCACTCGGCCTCAAAGGCGTCACCATTAGTATAGAGTCTATTTGCACCTTAGGAACCGCCATGTCGCGTTGGTGTATTTGTTGACATGACATTTATATATATACATGCATGATGCGTTACATGCGTATATGCATACACCATGCATCTAATTCTTCTACTTGTTTAATTAGTTTGGTGATATACCTAGCAAACAGTCTTCGCCTAACTCGATTCATCTAACTTTTCAAGTTGCCAAAAGTAGTCCAGGGCCGTCTCCGAGAATTTAAATACCTTGGCCGAGCCAAAATAAAAAGGCCCGTAGGCCTTAACGAAACTTTTTTTTCCGCTAATGTACATGGATAAAAGTTTTATCGACCGATTTATTATAAGCAGAAATCATTTTGAGCATGTAATTATCTCATAAATCATTGCAAATAACCTTATTTTTAACACCAAAAAACATATATATGTACTATGTATAAAAAAGTTTGTGCCCCCGAAACTTATATGCCCCGGCCGATGGTGCGGCCCGCACACCCTCCGAGCCTCCCCTTGCCAAAACATTTATTTTTGTTGGATTTGGTAATTAAAACTCATCTGCATCTTTTGTTTTATATGTTAATTTAGTGTTTTGAAACTCTAGGGAGTACAATATATGGTACTAAATTTCTTTTTGTTCATGTCTTCTTCATAGATACTACAGCAACCAAAGCCAGCCTTGATACGTATCAAAATTTTTAAGTAGGAATTCGTTTTGACATTAACATTCTTATCGTCCACTGGACAGGCATAAAACTAGTTTAGATAATTCCAGACAATAACTAGTACAAACATAAAACTTTTAATCAACACACAAACTTCAAAATAATATAAGAGCTTAAGGGACTGAAAACTGAACCAAAAAACAAACTTTTGTTCGACCAAAAAATTAACTAATAAACCGGACCAAAAGTTATTGTGTCACATTTTCTCGTATCAGTTTTTGATTGAATAACGAGTTGAAAACAAACTACTCTGATACAATCTTATATCCATATCAGGTTTCTCTTCCCAACAATCTAATTCGACTTCATACAAACCGTCATTTTTCAAGTTGTAAACAATCATATGATTCGAATTAACCATCATCAACACGTCCTCGTTTTCATTCCAAAACCCTAAAACCTTTATTAAACCACATAAAGGAATAGGCGGTTTATGCTCGAACACACAATGCAACACCCACCCTCGATCCACTTTCAACACCCACACCTCCACCCTCCGGTTAACAACATGATACACGTATCCAACTTCACCATGTAAATCAACCAACTGCTCGTCAACCAAACCGGAAGGTAGGTTATTATTGTCCTCCCTAAGTAAGCACCACGATAATCATCATATTCATCACTAATTAACCAATGCAAACATCCATTAACAAATACGCCTTCACCAGTTATGGGAAAAGATGGGACTTGTGGTATCTTTACTCACGAGTCCGTGCCCAAAACATGCACCATGGTGCATAGATCCTCATTTAGTGGATAATCATCCGGTGACTCATCGTGTACTCTAATTAGCACAACGCACACCATCTAGAAAGTTTTAGTGGAATCATCAAAACCAAGCCCGCTTGACTCATTGACACAGAGTCGTCGGCTTAACTCTTCAAGATCAATCCCCCATGACCATTGTCGTGTTTGGAGATAATGGAATATTGGTGTGATCTTCATGGATGGCAACTCGTAACGTTCTTTCCTTAGAGGATTGATAACAACCAAAGTGGTGGTGGTGTCGTGGTTGCATTGTGATGAATAGAGCAAACCGTTGCACGAACCTAGGATTATGTCATTAGGGTATCTTAAACATAGTTCGGTACATAACATAAACTCCATAACCGGTGGCTTCTTTGTCACTTGTAGGGTACAAGTGCCTGGTTTTTCTTTATATTCCAAGAAAGCGAGTATGCATTGCGAGTTGGGATGATTTGATGGAAATTGATGGACCATGATGAGCATTGGATTAGTTGGAGTCGCTCGTTTTGCATGCATGCTTTCGAGGTAAGGATCGTTGATGTAGTTGCACCATTGCTTGCTTACACACCGCATTCGAGCCAAAGATTTCACTGACATTCTGGACAGGATATTGTACATGTTTTCCATAGGCAACTGATCAGCAATGATCATAGATGGGTTGTGAAGGTTGAATAATGGTGAGTTTAGGGTTTGGTTGATTGTGGTTAATATATAGTAATAAAATATATTAATATTAGGATTTGTAAGATATGAAAGTAGATGTAATTGAATTTGAAATACAAAACTACAAAAGTTATTGGGTTTAAATTAAATTTTAGAAAGAAATCTCAAGATTGGTTATTATTTAAAACTTTAGTATTGTCACGGCAATTACATTAATCAAAACAAGTTTAATTAAGAAAATATTCTAGTGAAAAATTTTCTTTAATAATTTTGCGTCATGTAATGTCTTAGAGGCCTTTGAATGTGTATTCATGTTGGTGATTAAAATGTCATTATACATAAGTAGCAAGTTGCTATTGTTCGATAGCAACTTAGTTACTGAAGATCAATCGCTACTGAAAATCGGTAGTAGCTTTGAAGTTCGGTAGTGAGTAGCAACGCACTAAAGATCGATAACTTTGTTGACCTATAGGAGTTCTTAGATTTGATAACTATTGAGTTTGCTACTTAATAGAGTTCTTGAATCCAACGCAGCTGCCATTGATGTTCTTTTAGACCATCCTTTATGGTTGGGGGCTTCGAAGCCCCTCCACGATGCCACGTCAGCACCACGTAAGCACCAGGGGGCATCAAAGCCCCCACCAATAACGTCCCGCTTATTAGTCAATATAATTTATTATGGAATATATTTTGTATAGTGTTTATCTCTTTAGGAGATTGTGATATGATAGGATTCTATTTTCATTATTTTGTACATCTCTATTTAAACTCTTATTGTGGAAATCAACACAGAGGGAATTTACGATTCTTAACAAACCATTATGGTATCAAAGCCAAGTTTTTCTCTCTTCACTTGACCTAGCAGCCTCCAACTCTCCCTCACCATCCCTCTACGATCAACAATACCCACCACCACAATCCCGCATCATGACTGATCCCAAGAACGATGTCGCATCCTCCTCCTCTGTCTCCGATTCTAAGGCTACGGCTTTACATCCCGCATACTCGGTGACCAACATAAACTCCAAGATCCGTACCCTCGACGGATCTACACTTACCTACTCACAATGGACCAAACTTTTCATGTAACACCCCGGCCCTCGCACCACCAATATTGTCCGCTCTGCTCACGAAGAGCTCACGGATTTGTTTTTGGTTGCCCAAAACACGTTGGTGATGTCAAGAGACAGGACATTACTTATGAACCAAGGATCTCTCTTGTCCATGGCCGATGTGGGATAGCCTAAGAGTGGGACGATGTTGTGTTTGTCAAGGGTGTTACAAACAACCCCCCTTTGGACTCATCGTCCTCGATGAGGCATGTCCCATCATCCCGAACGACACAAGAGTGGCTCTGATACCACCTGTCACACCCCGGCCCCTCGCACCACCAATATTGTCCGCTCTGCTCACAAAGAGCTCACGGATTTGTTTTTGGTTGCCCAAAACGCGTTGGTGATGTCAAGAGGCAGGACATTACTTATGAACCAAGGATCTCTCTTGTCCACGGCCGATGTGGGATAGCCTAAGAGTGGGACGATGTTGTGTTTGTCAAGGGTGTTACATTTCACCCTTCATGCTATTGCTTATAAGGTTCTCGACCATATCGATGGAACCGAACCCCCTGCCGACGATAATTCAGATCATGGTTCTTGGAAGGAAATTGATGCGTTGGTTCTCCAATGGATTTACAGCACGCTCTCTAAGGAATACTTAGATCGGGTTCTTGAGCTTCAAACTACCGCTCGGGATGTTTGGCTTAAGTTGGAAAATATTTTTCTCAACAACAAAAGTGCACGAGCAGGAACATTAAATCAACAATTTTCCAACCTCACCCTTAACTCGTGCTCATCTCTTGCCGACTACTGCCTGAAGCTTAAGGAAATCGCAAGTCAGTTAGGCGATGTTGGCCAACCGGTTCTCGAACCACGACTTGTTACACAGTTGGTTCAAGGTTTGCCACCGGAATACGCGGTGG
This sequence comes from Bidens hawaiensis, assembly GCF_021521415.1. Classification (NCBI taxonomy): domain Eukaryota; kingdom Viridiplantae; phylum Streptophyta; class Magnoliopsida; order Asterales; family Asteraceae; genus Bidens; species Bidens hawaiensis. The sequence continues at coordinate 213,312 of NW_027492783.1, forward strand.
CGGGTGCTCTAATCCATCAACTTGCACCAACGTGGGATAATGCATGCACCATGCCTCATCATGAGGAGATGAGGATCAAAAACCAAACCCACGTGGGTAACTCTTCCACCGTGTTGACGGCAACTACCAAATCACCGGACGCGCGGGGGCAATCTTCTTCAACTCAAAACCGGGGTGGCCGTGGTGGCCGTGGATATCAAGGCAGAGGTGGTCGCGGTGGCCGTGGTCAGCGTGGTCAGGGTGGCCGCAATTATCAACAGTATTGGTCACAAAATTGGCAACCAAATTGGAGTGTACCTCCTTCTCTATATCCAGCTCAACCCAACTCCCCATACCCAACCCAAAATCAACAAGGCAGATACAATACGTCTCAAATACCACATCACAATACTTACCCGCCACACCCCCAGGCCCATTACACTAATTATCAACCAACATATAATCCCGTGCCCACTGCTCCGGCCCAAATACCACATTCTGGACCGCCTCCTTTTGCTGGGTACTCCGATTACTCACTCTCAGACTTGGCTCAAACTATGCAACAAGTTAATTTGAACCAACAAAATCTTTGGCACATGGACTCCGGAGCATCCACCCATCTTACATCGGACCCAGGTAAAATTTCCACTTACTCGTCAACTTTTCCTGTTAAGTCTATTTTTGTTGGTAATGGAAACGCAATACCAATACAAGGATCCGACCACACAACCTACACTGTCCCCAACATGACCTATCGTTTAAACAATATCCTTTATGCCCCACACATTATTAAAATTTTACTTTTTGTCTGTAAATTTAATATTGATAACCAAACTTCCATTGAATTTGATCCTTATGGTTTTACTGTGAAGGATTACAAGACTGGGGCTCACCTCTCCCGCCACGATAGCTCGGGGGACCTTCACTTGTTTACTCAACCGGCGAATCCATCAGCCTTTGTTGCCACCACCACAGACCAATGGCACCGCCGGCTTGGTCATCCCGGCGACACTATCTTAAATTTATTGCGTTTTCGTTTTTCTATTTATTGTAATAAACCTACGGGTTCAAAATTTTTCAATTCTTGTCAATTGTCTAAACATACTCAGTTGTCTTTTTATGATTCTTTATCTATTACTTATGCACCTTTTGATATCATTCATTGTGACTTGTGGACATCACCTGTTCTAAGTAAATCCGGTTACAAATATTATATGGTTCTTATTGATAACTTTACACACTTTGTTTGGGTATACCCCACTGAAATATAAGTCCGATACATTTCCCGCCTTTTCTAAATTTCATCGTCTCGTCTCTACTCAATTTAACCTTAAAATTAAAGCATTCCAATATGACATAGGGGGAGAATTCGATAATAATGAGTTCAAATCTTTTTCCGAACAACATGGCTTTGTCTTTCGTTTTTCGTGTCCTCAAACATCCCAATAAAATGGATGATCTGAGCGTATGATCCGACGATTAAATGACATCGTCTGAACCCTACTCACTCAGGCCAATCTCCCTGCTTCATTTTGGGTAGAGGCTCTTCACACTTCCACCTATCTCCATAACATCTTACCTACCAAACGGCTTTTCCATTCAACACCCCATTTTGCTCTTTACCGTCGACACCCGACATATGATCACTTGCGTGTTTTCGGTTGCGCGTGTTATCCCAACATTGCCTCTACCCAACCACATAAACTTCACAACCGTTCCATTCGGTGTGTGTTTCTCGGATATCCGACAGAATTCCGCCGATACCAATGTTTTAATCCTGCCACGGGTAAAGTCATCGTCTCTCGTCATGTTTCTCACACACCTTTCTCGATGACCCACTCGTATCATTTCCGCATAACCCATTTACCTATAGATGTCCACCCACTCAACCCACACCCACTATTGAATCACCCTCGGTTCAGCATCCCCCACCCGTAGCCCCACCCGTAGCCCCACATCAAACTCCTCACAGCCCACCCTCTACCCATTCCTAACCGGCACAGGCCCAACAACCCCATTCTGCAATACCCCTGGTTGAGTCCACACCTTCCCAGCCCTCTCCTAGTTCTTTCTTGCCCACATCTAATCAATCCACCAACCAAATTACGCAACATTCTCCCAGTGCTCCTATCGCCACTCACCCTATGATCACTAGAGCCCGCGTCGGAGTTACTAAACCGGTCATACGCCTAAACCTACACACCACTACTAAACCTACCATCTCACCCATCCCGAAAACATACGCCATTGCCCGGTCGGATCCTAATTGGCGTGGTGCCATGGAAGACGAATTTACGGCTATACAAAAAAATGACACGTGGGAATTGGTGCCACGACCGCATGATCACCCGGTTATTTGGTGTATGTGGCTTTTTCGCCATAAATATCACGCCGACGGTACATTAGACCGGTACAAAGCCCGACTCGTTGTTAATGGTAAATCTCAAACAGTGGGGGTCGATTGTGATGAAACCTTTAGTCCGGTAGTTAAACCGGCTACGATTCGTACCGTACTAAGCTTAGTCGTTTCCCGTAAATGGCCTATACATCAGCTTGATGTAAAGAATGCATTTTTACATGGTGATTTACAAGAGACTGTTTACATGCACCAACCACCAGGATTTGTGAATCCGAATGCCCCGACTCATGTATGTCGGTTGAAACGGTCATTATACGGTTTAAAACAGGCGCCTCGGGCATGGTATAACAGGTTCTCTTCATATATTCTTGCACATGGGTTTCAAAGTAGTGTGTGTGATAACTCGTTATTTGTCTACTCTCACGGGAGTAAGCTAGCTTATTTATTGCTTTACGTGGATGATATTATTCTCACGGCTTCTGGTCCGGGATTACTTCGTACAATTATTAACACACTTTCACGGGAATTTGCTATGAGTGATATGGGTGTTCTTCATCATTTCTTGGGTGTTAATGTTACTCGAGATGACACAGGTGGCTTGTTTTTATCACAAGCCACATATGCGAGGGATATTATTGATCGAGCAGGCCTGACGGGGTGCAAGTCGTGTGCCACTCCCGTCGATACCGCAGCCAAACTAAGTGCAATGGATGGTGATCTTTTACAAGACGGCTCGGATTACAGGGCTCTGGCGGGTGCTTTACAATATCTCACTTTTACCAGGCCCGATATTACTTATGCCGTTCAGCAGGTGTGTCTCTTCATGCATGCTCCCCGTGACAAACATTTGCTATTTATGAAAAGAATTATTCGTTATATTAGTGGAACTATTGAGTATGGGATTCGGATATCACCATCTCAAATTGGAGACTTGAAGGCCTATTCGGATGCTGACTGGGGAGGTTGTCCGGATTCCCGACGATCCACCTCAGGTTATTGTGTGTTTCTTGGCGATAATCTGATTTCTTGGTCTTCTAAACGGCAGCCTACTATCTCTCGATCTAGCGCAGAGGCTGAATATCGAGGGGTGGCGAACGCCGTTTCTGAAACTACTTGGTTACGCAATCTACTTGTTGAACTACATGCGCCGTTATCTAAAGCTACTATTGTTTACTGTGATAATGTTTCAGCTGTCTATTTATCACAGAATCATATTCAGCATCAACGGACGAAACATGTTGAGATTGATATACATTTTGTACGGGAAAAGGTCCGCCTTGGGCATGTTAGAGTTCTCTATGTCCCGTCTGTTTTTCAGTACGCCGATATCTTTACGAAAGGTTTATCACGTCAGCTCTTCGAGTCATTTCGTGACAGTTTAAGCGTTATTCGAACCACAGCTCAAACTGAGGGGGAGTATTAGTCAATATAATTTATTATGGAATATATTTTGTATAGTGTTTATCTCAGTAGGAGATTGTGATATGATAGGATTCTATTTTCATTATTTTGTACCTCTATTTAAACTCAACCATTACCGCTATGGTTTAATGCCCAAGCCCCAAGGACGCCCATTTATATATATGCATATGTATGTATGTGTGTGTGAGAAATGGAGGGAGTTGTTGGAGGGGGGGGGCACTTATTTTCTTCTTCCGCGACCACCGTTCCAACCATGGACAGCACCGCGCCCCACCACCATGGGTGCCCCCTGGTGGTGTTCAGCGCCCAACGGTGCCCGCCTTCTTCTTATCTTCATCTTAACTGATTAACATCCTAACTTTCCAGCCCATTAGATGAATTTGATAGGCTAAATGTTGGAGTAAATTCCCGAACCGAGTTATGGGTCGGGAAGGTGGGGTGGTTCGAGCCGATAGATCGATCTCATTAATTAATTAATTATTGCAATTAGAGATAATCATCTATTTTATCTATTAGATAGAGATGGAATTTTATTTAATAGATAAATAGGAGTTTGTGTTTTACACTAATTGTAATCGAGTCTTTATATAACCCCAAATAATTTATGTAAAGATTAAGAGAGAATTGATCAAGTTTTGAGTTATTTTCTTGATTGATAAAATTGATGAGTTGTGCCAAATATATTCTCGTGTTTAATTCTACCCGGGCCTTTACTAAACCCATCAACTTTTTTTCATGAGATGTGTGACTTTATTATTGTGTGCATAACTTAACTGCATATACTTTCATCTGGGCATCAAATATTACATCAAATAATAATAATAAGAAAGTAAGAAAATATCTACTTATGTATATGTTTTATCGTACCATATATCCTTTCAAAGTAGAGTACAAGTGTAAAAACACAAATAACCATCAAGGAAAATATCGTATCAGACGAAGTGACGAATTCACCTGTATATAATACGCTAAACAAGAAAGCGGACTTACACAAATAACCATCAAGGAAAATATCGTATCAGACGAAGTGACGAATTCACCTGTATATAATACGCTAAACAAGAAAGCGGACTTAGAAGTCGAATTAACAGGAGGTAATGTGTATAAACGAATTCTGAAAATAAGTGTGTATCAACTTGTTTAAGCGAAGATCATGCTGCCTGCAACTTCATGTTAATGCGCCGTCAACCCTGTGCCAACAATAAGAATCAAACCTTAATAATATACCTGTGGATGCCTATGTCTCGACACTTGTTATGGACCGAAACCATTACAAGGTATGGAACTTGTCCTACATCAGCTGTATGTGCACCAAATGTGGAGTTTATAGACCTAACAGGCTAACTAGTCTTCGGGGTTAAATTATCTTGTTTGGCTATAACAATGATAGCAAAGCCAAACTCGGAGTGGTGGCTAGGCCAACCATGACCAATGAGGACGTTGACCCTTAAGCAGGGTCGATTGTGATGGACTAAAACTATTGCAAGATATAATATTTGGTCCACATTAGACCAACGATTGTACGGCAACAAATGTGAGGTTTATAGACCAAATGGGCATCCTCGTCTATCAAATTAGTCTTCTGGGTTGAGTTCTCCAGTTTGGGCTATAATACGTGAAAGAGCCCATTTGGTCTGTCTATAAACCCCAAATCTATTGCCCATATGACAAGTACCGAATCACGGTTTCAGTCAATAAAGACACTTAACTGATAAATCTGTAAACTTTGATATAATTAACATTGAAACCTTTGAGTTAATCTTGAAACATTTGAGTTTATGTATTCCTTGGCACCGTCGCCAAATTGATACATTTTTAAACGACCCGTTTTAAACATAACCCATTTGACTCGTCATCCAACCCGACCCATCCGATTTGCCAGACTAACCTTTCTCTCAAATCAATTTCAAGCTGTAAACAAACCGGGCGTCCGTTCGGAAAGAAGTTCGTTTATGTTCGTCTGTTTAATAAACAAATCGAGCATGAACAAAAAAATTCTGTTCAATAAGCTTAACGAATGAACACGGACAGAGCCTGTGTTCGTGAACGTCCGGTAATGAATATACTTTTTGAAATTAATATGTAATTGTTTATGTTCGTTTGTTCATTAGATTCGTTTTATGTTTGTTTGCCCATTAATGTTCATTATAGTATGTTAGTGTCCGTTTGGCCGTTAGCATCACGGACACCGAAAAACTCAATTTCTTAATAGACGGGCAGGGACACGGACACGAATTTTCGTTCGGTCCAGTGTTCGTGAACTGTTCGACAAAAGTTTAACGGGCGAACATGAACAAGGTTTCGTCCAAATAATATTCATTTAAAACGAATGTACAAGTAATAATAAATCAAAAATTAAGCGGATTGAAAAGCGAATAATAATAATAATAATTACCTGAAGTGTCCGAGAAGAACCAGAGGATGATGGCACAGATAACCAACAAAACAGGGATGACGTGGATGGCTGACTCAGCAGATCTGATCTGGTTAAGTTGTTTGGTAGCTATGTATGACTTTGGATTATATGTCGGTAATTGTAATTCTTCACCGGTGGCTTCTGTATGCAGTGGATGGTCGCCGGAGCCTCGCGATGACCGGTGCATTTTAGACAGAGATTATGGAATCCGGTGAGTTGACCATTTTGAGGACTTTTAAGTAATTTGAACACTCCTTGGCTTGATCCGTATGTTTAGGTGCCCCATTGTTTGACTAATTTCTTAATAGACGGGCAGAGACACGGACACGAATTTTCATTCGGTCCAGTGTTCGTGACTGGCTTTTATTATTATTATTATTTTCTTAAAGAAGGGAAAATCTTCAAAATAAACAGTTATGAAAACATTTTTCAGGCTTTAGGTGTCATTTGCAAGAAATTTTTAAAATGTGTATTAAAAACTAGTCATGACGAGTAGTTTGTAGAACCAATTAAAACTTGACACGTGTCTTTAAACTAATCGTGACGAGCATGTTTACTAATCATATATTCGTCACGACTAAATAAGTTTTATGCCTCGTAATCAACGTCTACGAGTAAATAAAAAGTCCTTTAGTTGCGACGAATAAATTTTAAAATTTTTCGAGACACAAGTTATTTATCAAATTATAGTAAATTGTCGTTTTTGTTCTTATAGTTTGTAACATAAAAAAATGTTTATCCTGAGTGTCATTTTCATCCACTTCCTTAATACCAAAATGTTTTTTACCATTAAGTGAATGACATTTATGTCTATGAAAATGATAAATGATAATGGTAATAACCTCATCCCTATCCCCTTTCTCCTCTCTTTCCCCTCCGTTTTTTAACGTTGTGTTCTTGGGTTTCACTTAAGGAAAGAAAAGAAAAGAATAAAAGGGAAATAAGATGGTTGTGTTCTCGGATTTCACTTAAGGATAAAAAAGTCCCTTAAGTAAGTGCTTAATTAATAAACAAACAGTACAAAAAAAAGGACGTCGAAAACACATGATTCGGATGCCCGTTGTTTCGTGGATCTCAACAAGAATATTGATTGAAGAACCAAACAAACCACAACGTCCGCTTAAAAAGTTCGGTCACCGCATAAGAGAACATAGAACATAAAAAACTCCGATTTAAAGTAATGAGGACGATTGAGAGGATTAAAAAGTGTAAGTGTTGAACATCTATCTCGAGGTACTTGCTCTTGAAGGGGTTACAAAGTTGAAGGCGAACAATCCTCATCAATTACGTCGAAAGATCAGCTCTTGTAAGAGTCGCAAAGTTAAAGACGAAGATTCTCAACAACATTAAACATTGATTACCTTGAAGGGTCGGCTCTTGAAAGGAAGGCTAATTATTAAAGTTTAAGGTAAAGATCCTAACCAACTAGAGTTGTATTTTATTTCTTATCTATAATACTTGTTTGTCTACTGTTTAAGTATGTTTTTAATATTAGTTTGTGTACTATTTGAGTATGTTTTTAATTAATATCATGTATTGTTTTTAAGTATAATTTTTTAAAAACTTTTTTCTTATTATTATTGTTAATAAAATATGAAAATATTTGTATATAAACATAAAAAGAACACGAAAACAAGTAGAAAGTATGATTTTAATTAATATCATGTATTGCTTTTAAATATATTTTTTTTAATTTTCTAATTATTATTGTTAATAAAATATGAAAATATTTGAATATAAAATTAAAAATAAGACGAAAACAAGTAGAAAGTGAAGATGTGCCTCCACATTTAACCAAGTTGATAGTGAAACCAATAACATGGTACTGGGCTTTTTATTCAACCATTTATGGTTTAACAAATGTTATAGATGAACTAATAGTTAGGTTTAACTATATACTCCTAGTATAGAAAAGTAAAAAAATTGTGATTGATTATTAGTGGGTGGATCCTGACTTTAAATTATGATTGGTTATTAGTGGGTGGCCCCTGACTTTTAATCCCATTGAGCGTTAGCTAGATGGCACCCGAAACAGGAGAATAAGTTGGTGCTACGTATTGATGGAGGTGTTCTAGTTTGGTTGGATTTAGACGTGAAACAAAGATTATGCAGATGCAAACCATAGCATATGGCCTTACACCATCAAAATAATATCGAGACATCCCAGATCCAACAATTTCTTTTCTAATACTTACTCCGTCCCTTGAAAAGTGTACGTGCTATTAAAAGTGTTATGGTTTGGAAAACATATTCTTCTCTAGTACTTCTTCCGTCCCACTAAAAATGTCATGGTTTAAAAAACACAAAGTTCAAGATAAATCTAAAATAATTACTTTTTTTTGCTTACTAACTTACCAAATAACAATAGCGCCCTTAGAAATATCAATCAATATTGTTTATTAAAGTTAATTGTATGTGTGTTTAATGATAAACTTGAAAATTAGCTAATCTATATTATATTCACAATTACATGACAATGACAAAACCGACATTTCATAATTGGGTATAAAAAGTAATTTGCTAACACTTGAATCCATTCTTAAAGCATTTGGTACAACTTGATGCATGAAGTTTGGTCGTTGTGAAATCACTATTCCATCCTTTGGAGATTCAAAAGGTTTATTGTCTTTTAGCTAATATTTAATAATAATTACATTAACTACATATAGAATGCACAAATAATTAATTATATTACATTAAGTTCATATAATAATGCATTCTTAATGATGATGCTGTAGTGATAATTATTATTAAATATAGATAATAAAAATACTTAAATATCTATATAATCTATCCATACATCTATACTATACTATTATCATTATTATATTATATTATTATTATTAGGCATGAGACAATGGTAAGGTAGTATAAGAACCATTTTCTTAGAGTTTTACATGATATTTTATGCATGTTGTATAATTTTATGTAATGGTCTATAGGGAAATCTATTGTGATGTGAGTTTGTTAGTTTTAGTGATAAAGATCGATATCCTTATTATATCCCATAGGTAGCACTCTATAAGAAGAAATGGTGGTGAAAAGGCATAAGGATTTTGTTCTAATTTTGAATTTTGGAAGTGGTAGGTTTGACTTTGACAGCCTTGACGTGAAGTTAAAAATTTGATGTGACAATATTTAGTTTGTATCAAAGATTTATAACTCAACAAATTCATACATGAAGCAATTCAAAGTTTATGTTATCTAAAGTCTATTTTTTTAACCACTATGAAGTGCTTTGACTTTTAAAGTCAAACCTGATGGTTTCTACTTTCAATGTTGGAGTGAATGATATATTGATGCAAAGATTGATTTATGTGAAATCTAATGGCTCTAAGTTCTAATAGGTTAAACATTTGTATCAAAATTTTGTTTTTAAAGTTTAGAACACCGATTTTGACTTTTACCAATACAAGTATAGGTTTATGGATCAATGGTGACTAAAGAGCAACCACATGCAATGTTGATACCCATAGAATATTTACTAATGGGGTATGGGCTTTATAGACTGAGCTCGTCTACTGGCAAACCAAGAAGCCTGTTAAGCCCATCATGCATCACCCTAGAGCTACTCTCTCCTGAAAGCATGGGATTAAAAGCTGAAACCAATAAAGACCCGAGTGTCATCACCTAATTCTAATACCATCGGAAGGTAGAAATTGTTTTTCGTGTTAAAAAAAAAAATCGATCACGATGCTCGCGTACATAGTTTGTTGGTAATTTTTGTCATTGTTTTGTATTTGTCATCAAATGTAGATATATACGTATCTAATATATGTAGATGTAGAGGCTAAAGGGGACAAATATTGTTTTAGAACAGTGTACATATTCATATATCTGTAGGATTGGTGACCATAAAACAGAAACATTGTATTTGGTAAAAGGAATATGATGCATTTGTTTATTTCATTGTATTTGTTTATATATTACTTTCTCTTTTGTATGTTGTTAATGAAATGTCATTTTGTTTGAGTGGAAAATATGGTAAATCTGTATGAAACATATTGAGTTCAAGGGTTTAACTGATGACATAATTAAAGAAGCAACTGCAAAAAGTTGCTAAACTTATAGCGAGTATACAAGTTGCTGTTTATGGAAGCGAAAATTGTATTCTTGATCCGGTTTGGTTTTGTGAAGTGGTTGATTATAAGGTTGCTGAACATTAGTAGAGGCAGAAGCTAGTAGCTACTGACAGTGCTTGTGGCAGCGGCGGCGGGTAGTTAGTAGTATTGAGTTATCAATTGATAAAATCTCCCACTTCATGTCAATGGGTAAAATGCCCCACTTCGCTTTATAAAAAAAGTGAGAATTGACATAATTTTATTGGAGTTTGTATAAAATGGTAACAAACATTCAAACAAAAGCTATAAAATTACATGTTATATTTAAGCGATATACATTAAAGTATTCAACTATGATTTGGACGGCCAAGGCTTGCTCAAATACCCCAACAACAAGCTATTCTGAAGGAGTGAGCCGATGGTCTATGTATTACATATTGCTACACTTGATCTTAGTCTAAAGGGCAAGAAAGGTTTGCCCTTATCTCTTCACATTCGTCTTTTAAATATGCAGCCCTCTTAGTTTGTATTCTCACTTAGACAATGTGGGACTTTGATTTACTTTTGCTCATTTTGGTTGTTTTCTCTCAAAACTTTATCATATATGATAAAACCTAGCATTTAAATGTTATAAATTAATGTTAATTATTGTCCAGTTAACTGTAATGATATCAACATTCTTTCTAAAGGCATCTTAATGAAGTTTTGAAACGAATTATGTTATTGCTAAATGAAATTCAAGTGTGATGCATACAAATTACCAACTATAAACTAAATATTTTGCTAGGAAGACCGAATTAGTTTTTGTGATTTGGTTTTATAAGAACCTTTAAAGTTGGTTACATATAAACAGAATTTGTTAATACTAGAGAAAATCAAAATCAAACATAGTAAATATCATAACATAAGTACTTGACATGTCCCTCAACTTCACTCATTTTATGTAAATTTAAAGAATAGTTATACATGTACCTCCTAATACAAAACCAATTACGTCATAAAAACGATCATTTTTTTCTATTTAATTTGAGTATCGTATTGATATACTTTTTTAGTTTAAAATATTAACATGCTACCTATTAAAACTGGCAGCATGTCAAGCCGGGGAAGCTCGGGATGTGTAAAACTGGATTAGGGTCGGAATAAGTCGAAAAAAAGGGGTAAATTTGGTTCAGGTCTGGTTGGTACGGATTTGAGTCGAAAGGAGTCAAATTAGAACAAGTTTCAGGTTAGAACGGTGTCGAGTCATAACGGGATTCGAGCCAAAATGGGTTACCTTAAATAACTATATATTTGAAATTACTGTACATTTAAGCTTTGCTTATTGATTTTGAACTGGTTACGCGGATGCCATTGTTTACATGTATCGGGGCAGATAAATGCGTGTCCAGCACCACGTAACTCAATCTTGGAAAGTGCTCAACCCAGCGCCCCGCACTAGATCAACGTGAATTACGGGTGCGGTGTCGATTAAGCATGTTTAATGTTGGTAACGTGCATTCCTGTGTTGGTTATGCGTGTATAATCTTCCGTTACACGCGCACTAGCTTTACATGAGTTACGCATACAATTTTGGGTTACGTGCGCACCGTCATCAGGTGACGCATGTACCGACACTTATTATGTGTCACACCACACCAAACTTTACATATCAATACGAGGGAATAATTTGTGTGAACCCGGGGCATCGTGCAGGCACTTAGGCTAGTAGATTTTAAAAATGAACATTATAATGAGATAAGTAAAACTAAATACAAAACAGATAGTAGTAAATTTAATCTTGAAAAACCCATGTATTATATAGAAAAAAGTAACATGACATGTATTAATTCTCATGTGTTTGAAACTCGAGAGAAAAAAAGTAACATGACATTTATTATTTCACATACCATTACAACATTACATGTAACAAGTCACGTTACACCACTTTCACAAAACACACATTATACTAGTTTCTTTTTTCTAATCATTATTTCATAATCATCCTGACGTTGCAGTAGCCCCGGTGGTGGTCCTCCCGGTCCCACCCAAATGCTCCGCCTTATACCGCACCTCCGCCGCCGCACCGGCTACCTTCTCCCTTGCCACATCAACCTGCCTCGACCCGACCGGATGTTTACCGGTAACATAACTATACATCCAATAAAACACAAAAGAAGCGGCCCCACCAAACCCTCCAGCGGTTAAAAAACCGCTGAAGATAACAGAAAGTGTGACCAAGGTTGGTATCAGTACCAGGCTAAATAAAACCAGCACCGGTGTTGCTAACACTAGACCAATCACAGTGGCTGTTAGTGTGAGTACGGATAATAATATAAATGATCCGCCTATGGTTATAGCTGTGGCGGATTTGATGAGTTGATGTGATAGGTGTGGGTGTTTGTGAGACATTGTTAGTGGTTTCACTTGTTTGAGAATATTAATATTAATATTAGGGGGGCTTTAAATATACCAAAAGTTTTTATTTGGTATACCAAGTCAACCCTATTAATCTACTACTAATCATTCAATCAACTACTAATCATATCAATCATCATTTTTATTCTATTTTATTTAAATATAACTACTAATCATTACATAATAATTATTTAAACTACTAATATCTATTTTTTAATTAGGTTTTTTTAAAGGCTATTGTAATTAGTTTTTTGCAATACTAGTATTAATAATAGTATATTAAATATTTTATTATACAATTATGAATATTACTAGTCTTCTAAAAAGTACTCAAATATATAAATATTTTTTGGTATATTTAACAGAACCCATAATAAAACAGAGGTGACAATGCATTTAGTTTTATAAAACAACAAAAGTATTAAAGGAGAGAGAGAGAGAGAGAGAGAGAGAGAGAGGCGTGAAGCATCCATCTGTTTTGACATTGGAAAGTGAAAGGGGCAAAGGAAAATACAAGGCAAAGAGACACGTTCATCGTATCCATATTCAAACCACTTTCCAAGGCATTATCTTGTATCCATCGAAAAGGACACATACACCAATCCTTAACCCTATACGTATTCTAATTAGCTTAATCTAGTTCTTAATGAATTAGGTATTGGTTTGCCGGTTGCATTCATGTTACACAAGAGGCATTTAGTCTAATAATAATCTTAATAGTTATTAAAATAATGCAGCATTATGCACATCAATTGTTAAATCGAAATGCCGATAGGGTTGGTGGTCTATTGTCAAAGAGAAAGCCTTTAATACATCTAAACAAAAATAGTTTATTAAAGATTGGATTGTCTTCAATGATCAAAGACTGTTTCTCGCAAATTTTAATACACATGTAGTGTGATATTGGTAAAAATCATTAACTTTATCTGATATCTGATTTTACGAACATCTTCAAAAACTAACACCAATAAAAATAATCTTATTTTTCGGTGACCAACAATGTTTCACCTTTCTTTTTATTGTGGTTTAAAATTGAATGTTTATACTTATAATTCACATTCAACCACTTTTAAAACCATTAAGTCATGTAAACTGAAGACAGGCTGAAGTTGCAGACACCAACATTGAAGTCGTGTTATTCAGTATCAGATACTCATTTTTCACGTTTTAGTCGATAACTTGCTTATCCAAAACAATACATCACTTTTTGGGAAAAAAAATTACATTATGTTAAACTTCTTGAATCCGTCAATTTTTTTAGTTATACAATATAATTTAGATCCATAATTATCTTATATTTTCAATTGCAATTCTCATACAAAATAAAAGTTTTGTATTAATATAGAAGGTGGTGTGGGAGTTATTATGTTTGAATAAAAAATTAAGAGAATTAAAAAGTATATAAATTACACAACTTTTTTTGCATATAAAATATCAACTTTGGCATGTAATACTACATAGGTGGGCCCCTAAAGGACGGATTAGAAACACCAAAGTAGACATTTAATGGGAAAAAGACTTTAAAATTAATGAAGAGGGAAGGGATCCTTAAAAGCAGGTTTTTTCTCTGCCACGTGGGGACCACAACTTCTGTCGCTTTATGGCCGGCATCCCACTCAAATATATATAAATATTTTTTGGTATATTTAACAGAACCCTAATATTATTATGTTTATGTGAGGAAGTGGAGTTGTGTTGTGTTTATTAAGGTAGGATTGGCGGTGGATGTGGTGATAGTGACACATTGGTGTCCAATGGAGAGAGCTTGCATGAGATTTAGATACTTGAATGATTGATACGTATGCTTTGTGTGTTACTTTTGTTTTACATTTTTTATGGTACTAGTTCTTTGACTACTTATGAAATTAAGAAATTAAGGGGTTCTTTGATTTATTAGTATAAAAAGTTAAAATTAAAAGATTAGTTAGCGCATTCATGCTAGTTAGCAGTTCCGGCTCCATATCAAGGATATCGTCACTAGCATCAATATCGTCAAAACCTTGAAACTTTTTATCCAGAAACTTGTTCAGAAATACCGTAATGAAAGGAAGATAGGAGTTTTTCGCTAGGTATTTGACCAAATAAGATCGTCCAGTTCCTATAGAACCTATCACTAAAATACCCCTAGAGAGAGATAAGGCCAAGCGGAGCGAAAAGGGTTTTCCATGAGATGGTAAATGAAAACTATTAGCCTCACACGAAGTTTGTGAATAAGTGATTGTCTGATAATGAGCAAGGAATATCCGTCTTTCTGCTAAAGAGGATGTCTTGAACTCATAATTCATTAGATACTTTTTATGAATGTCAACTAAGTCTCGTAAGTAAATTGCTCCCGGTTGTTCAATCATTTGATAACCAGAGTCATTCTTTGATAAATGATCACTATGAGTCAGACTCAATAAAATTTGATCAATCCTTTTTTCTGTCGTTAAGGTGGAGAACTGAACAAAGAATTCTCTTTTTTCATCATCAATCGAATCACTGTTTGCAACCCAAGATTCTATTTTATCATCAATCCAGTCCCCGTTCACGTTTTTTCTTTTTCTTATCATGTGTACGATGGAAGAGCTTTAACTAACAAAAAAATATATATATATTCATGTCATTGTTACGTAGGTGTTAGGAAGACAGATATAATATTTAATAACTTTTTCTTCAAACACCCATAACGGATAAATTGTTTGGTAAAAAGAAAAGTCCCACAAGCCAAGCTCTCTTATATCCTTGGCGATCGTCATTGAACTTGCGCATTCCACCATCGACTCCCTTCTTCTTCTTTTCTCCAAAATGGTGTATTACGTCAACTAAGGATGATGTGACAGTGGATTAACGACCATAATGCATGGTCTAATTTGAAGAAGCTATCACATACGGGTATGACACGATCCGACTCGACATGATTGTGGTCAAACCGAACCCATGAATTGACCCATCTGCACGTGGAAAGTTGCAACAGTGGTTTAGTTGATTTGAGTTAGTGAAAACAAGAAGAAAATTGAATTTAATTGTCTTGAACTTTTTATCGTTTCTTTGTAGTTTAACCTGTTTAAAGGGTCACTATCCTAGGAGATGGGTTCATCTCGAATCGAATCTTATCACATACAACTTTTATTTCTATTTTTTTTGGTAATACTAGGGATTTTAGGGTTTGGCGAGGCTCATACCCGTGAATTCGGGACAAATACATGAGAAGCTTCCATTTACAAATAAGGTAATCTGGTAGCTTGAGAGAATGTATTGGGTTTCGTTTATATATACTTTTAAGATTAAGCTTAAGATTAAGAGAAGATATATATCGAAGCTGGGTTGAGTTATAATAAGAAGATTAGTTTTCCTAAGAATGATAGGAAATAATATTGTCCATTCATTTTAAAATTGAATGATTGAGATTAGATTAGAGAGATCATAAAGTGTAAAACAAGGGTAATGGCATAATAGGGATAACATATTTGTTGACTTTCTCTCTCCACATGCAAGGCACATGTCAAATGCCCCATCATTTTAAAACGCCATAACTTTTTTATACGACATTTTTTTTTCAAAACAATTTCACCATAATAACGAGTGTTTTTTTATCTTTTATATGAGTACCATATTGCTATATAAAAATAAAAAAAAATTCGTGGGTTTTTTACAAAGTGTGTTTTACCAAAATTGTGTTTTACAAAATTGTGTTATACAAGTGTGCTTTATTTTTTCATAGTGTTTTTTGCATTGTGTTTTTTACATTGTGTAATTTAATTGTGTTTTCTATTGTGTTTTTTATTTTCATAGTGTTTATTCCATTGTGTTTTTTACATTGTGTCTTTTTCATTGTGTTTTTCATAGTGTGTTATTTTCCGACGAAATTTCCGAAGACTTTTCCGGCAAGGTGGTGGCGGTGGGTGGTGGTGGTTGTAGGAGATAAGTGAAAATTTAAGTGGGATATAATTAAGTGGGGTTTTTGAAATTAAATTAAGTGGGTTTTCAATATTAAATTATTAGACAAAAATACCCTCCTTCCAAGCCTTCTTAGGATAATCAAACTTCTTATTTGATCTTTTCTCTATCGAAGCTTTGTTTGTTGGGCTAAAAGATTATTGGGCCGAAAAATGTTCCACCAGTTTGGACTCGCAGCTGTGGGCCCGTGGCCCGTGGAACATTTTAACTTCTCAATTTAGATTTATAGATTTATTAATTATATTCAATTATTTCTGATTCAACAATTTAATATTCTAACTTCCAATAATCGAAATATATTTAATTATTTATTTCAAGGTTAATCATATATTTCTGATGCCAACTTATTAGCATTTGGAACTGTTTTCAAAACTTGTGTAGGTGTTTAAATTTTTAATGCTAGTCGTTATTTCCGTCATCATCATTATTTCCATTATCCTATAAACGGCCATGATAGAGATATTTTGCTCTAAACCAAGGGGGTGTTTTGTAGAGGGATTTGATTGGGGAGAAATAGAATTAGAAATTTCTTTTGTTTGTTTTCCACTTTTCATTTCTATTTCTCTTTCTATTTCTCTAAAACTAGAGAATTCTATTTCTCTTTAAAACAAAGAGAAATCCATTTCTCAGCAGCCTCCTCATAGCATGTCACCACATCGTCTCCGGCCACCACCCCGTCTCCGGCCGCCACCCCGTCTCCGGTCGCCACCTCGTCTCCAAGTCTGCAACCGCCACCCCGTCTCCGCCGTTCGCAGTGGTGAACACAGAGATGGTAACCGGTTGTAGGTTGCAGGTGGTACGGGTGAACGGAGATTAGGGTTTCAAGTGGTGGTTCGTGGTAGGTTAGGGTTTTCAGATGGTCGGGTGATTGTGGTCGCAGGTGGGTGACAGTGGTGGTGGAAATCGGCGGTGGTCGCAGGTGGCTTCTGATTATCATCATCATCATCGCCACCACAACCACCACCACAAAATCTCCAAAGAGGCAGTGATGACAGATCTGAGCCTCCTTTTTCTATATCTTATGTTCCAAAAATTTGAATCTTTTTAATTTCTTGTGTACTGTGGTTGAAGAAGGGGATTTGGTGGCGGCAGCCGGTGGTGGTGGGCTGTGGTTGAAGAAAGGGCTGTGGTGGTGGTGCTGGTGGTGTGGGGCTGGTGGTGGTGGTGGGGCTGTGGTGGTGGTGCTTGTGGTGGTGGGGCTGTGGTGGTGGGGCTGCGGTGGTGAGTGGTGTCAGGTTGGGTGGAGGTGGGGTTAGGTATGGTAGAGTTCTCTGTTTATTTTCTCGTGTACCAAACAAGAGAAATGATTCTTATTCTCCATACCAATTCTCTTTCTCTACAATTCCATTTCCATTTCTATTTTCTCTCCTGTTCCATTCTCTGTACCAAACACCCCCCAAATGTTTTTGTGCAGATGTTTACAACCTCTCTTAAGTTTGGCAAAATAGGGATACTTGAATTTGAACGACCTCTTTTTAGTTTGGCGCAGGGCCTACAATTTCCGACTTTTAAGTTGTCATATCAACATGTTTAATAAATGACTCGTGTTCGAGTTAACATGTCTATCTTTGATTGTGTATACGTGAATAACAGACTAAAAGAGCGTTCAAAAATTTTCTTACATCTCTAAGTTTAAAATTATAAAATATTTATATATTATATATTTAAAGTTTAAACATCCAAAAGAACAAATGTAATATAGATTTTAGATTTATAGTTAACAAAGGGTAACACATAAGATAAAAGATAGAATATAAAAATCCTTATCGTACATTAGTGTACAATACTACAATATTCGTGGATTTCGGAAACACACAAACCCTAAATCAAACTTTCCTCCACCATAGATCGCAACTTCCTCCGTTAATCCATCTCCACCACCACCGTCCATCACTCGCCGGCATCAACAATCCACCGTCACCATCACCAGCGTTAACGACGAGTGTATGGCAACTCGTCGGAAAATCGTAGCTCTGCTTCCCTTTTGTTCGCGGGTTTGTTTTAAGCAATTGTTTTTAGCAATTGATCAATTAAACTTCGAAATTGATCAAATTAATTATCATCCAAACAAACGCATCTGGATCTTCAATTAAATCAATTTTTAACTTTGAGCATAACTGGGTTTCCTTGAGCGTATGAGCGTTTTCTTGAAATCGATCTATGAAACCACATCAAATGATATCGGAATCATCAATCTATATCTAATTAATCATCAATTCATCCAAACAAACACATATGGATCTTCATTGAATTCATTTTTGACATGAGTGTGACCGAGTTTCCTTAAGCGTATAAGCGTTTTTGTTTCTCGGCTGAGCGTTTTTGTGTTTTGGCTTGAGCGTGATTTGCTTACGTTTTTGCATGTTATGAATTTTGTACGTTAGGAATTATAAAAATTTTATATTATATGTATTTGAAGTTTAAACATCCAAGAGAACAAATGTAATATAGATTCATAGTTAACAAAGGGTAACACACACTTAGATGTGTATATTATTAGGTTTCTAACCTAATCTCATAAACACATAATTAGGTGTTTACATATCATTTTGTGTCATGTAGTCGTGTCATCATATTTAAATAATATTTTCTTTTGAATGCCTTTTGTTTAAAAAAAACACAAAATATATCTTTGTGGCATCTCATAAACATGATGATCGAAATCGAACAAACGACGAATAACAAACTGACAAATGACAGCCTACTAGGATAAAACATTATCCTTTTAAAATCCATCTAGTGAGGCCAATTTATAATTTAAAATTATGATTTTATTGACTTAAATAGACAAAAGTTGTCACAAGAAAAAAAATACATAATATCTTTATATGCTTTCACGAGTTAAATAAATATATAATCAACATGATGGCTAGCTAGGTCCTCCTTCACCACAAGATTATTATATTTATTTGATATATACTTAGAT
This sequence comes from Bidens hawaiensis, assembly GCF_021521415.1. Classification (NCBI taxonomy): domain Eukaryota; kingdom Viridiplantae; phylum Streptophyta; class Magnoliopsida; order Asterales; family Asteraceae; genus Bidens; species Bidens hawaiensis. Next base: position 232,811 of record NW_027492783.1, read on the forward strand.
ACAAATCAAAATAACTACTGTAAACTTTTTAAAAGTTAATTAAGTTAATCAAACGTGTGTATCAAAAAATAGCTATTATTATTATTATTTAAATGTTAGTAATTTAGTATAACTTAACCATACTTGTGTGCATGCATTCATGGTTACATCTACACATCGAATTATATATTAGACTTCAGGACTTTCATGTCATATGTGCAAAATTTATGTATATTTTGATTTAGCGTAACGGTTAATGTACTTTTTTTTTAAAAGTTAAAACCTTTTTAGATAAATACATCCGGCCAGCTTACTATTTTCATGATTTTCCATCATTTTTTTTGTTAAAGTGATATGACTCTAATTCGCGGGCAAACCAGCGTTAGAATATCCGGCCCGGTAAAATGACATGGCACGTGAGGACAACATGGAACAAAAAGAAAGTTTTCCCTTGACCAGTAGAACACATGTCATACCAACTATATAATTTCTCCACTATAAATAGAAAGGTAAAAGAAGAACGGGTCTGATCTAATTCGACTAATACTCATACTCGTACATTTTTATTCTATAAGAAATTACGAACCAAATATTGATCTTTGCGCCACAGGGTTGTCACTGCATAAACCTCCTTTCTGTGACAAGGCTGACGATATTGGTTTTGCATGATCATTGTCAGTTCTCACACGAAGATTTGTCACTACGTAAACCTCCTTCATGTGACAAGACTGACAATATTGGTTTTAAAGGATCATTGTCAGTTCTCACACGAAGGTTGACCAGTCAGGTTTTACAATTGAAGGTTTCAAATACCCGTCTAGGTGACCCGGATTTTCTACAATCATAGATATTTGACCAAAGATTTTTTTTCTTTAATTATAGATATTTTATATTTTTATATGTCATATTATAATTATGTGAACAGCACGTGATCCCCGTGTGTAATAGACCCCACACATTTTTGGATGGATAAAATGATTTGTCCACATTTTAAACTTTCTTCAAATACTTGCATAGTTGCATGTAACATATTATATATGCCACAATAATAATATACAAAACCTTCATAACCCCTGTTTCTTGTTACTTCATCATTTCTGGACACCATTTTTTAGTTTCATCCGAAATTGACAATTTCCAAGAATACCCCTTGTTTTAATCAAGATTCGTATTTATTTTTATAAGATTATGTTCTTTGATACAAACTCGGGTATAAGTAGTCTTTGAGAATTGATTTGTGGTGTAGTCATGGATTTGAAATTATATTATGCAAAATCAATCTTTATGTCGAATTCGATTGGTTCGATGTTGTCTTTAGCTACTTCCAACTTCAAGGCTTGTTCTTTTAAGGCCTCAACCTTTACTTGCTCTTACAAAGGTATCATTTTGCTTCAATCTTTAAATCAATCTGCGGTGCAGCTTATTTTCTGTTTACCTGCCACTTTATTGTATATGACATTATTTCAATTGCTAAAAAAAATATGTTAATGTTTCGAATCACTCAATTTGCGGTACAGCTTGTTGACTGTTTACATGTCACTTTATTGTATATAACATTATTTCAAATGCTCAAAAAAATATATGTTAATGTTTTGAATCACTTAATTTGTGGCAGAGCTTGTTGACTGTTTACCTGTCACTTTATTATATATGACATTATTTCAAATGCTCAAAAATATATAAGTTAATGTTTTGAATCACTTAATTTGCGGTACAACTTGTTGACTGTTTACCTGTCACTTTATTGTATATAACATTATTTCAAATGCTCAAAAAAGTTACATGTTAATGTTATGAAAGATTGCGAATATTATTAGCATTATTTTCTCATGTTTTATAGGTAATTCTATTGGTTTTGTTGGGCAAGAAAGATATGAAGTGGGAAGTTATTCATATAGATATGATCATTCAAGCAAAAACCCGAGTTTGTTAACTGAAAGGCTAGTTCTTGATGCGTTTGATGACGAGTATGGTGGTGTTGTTGTGAATCCGGATAAATTACCATTTGAGACTAATGTTTTTGCCTCGCTTCTTCGGTCATCTGTTTCAATTTGGAGAAAAGAGGTATAGTTCATTCTTGTTGATAAAACTTGTTCCCAAAATACCCTTTTGTCGTAGGCGGTTACGGTATGTTTGTTCATGTATTTGCAGGGTAAAAAGGGAATTTGGCTAAAGTTGCCTGTGGAAAAATGTGATCTTGTTCCTATAGCAGTAAGGGTAAAGCTTCTGCCTTTGTCATCACATAGAAAATGTTTTTATTATTATTATTATTATTACTATTATTATTATACTTAAAATGTATATTTGTTATAGGAAGGATTTAAGTACCATCACGCGGAAACAAGATATGTTATGATGACATATTGGATTCCTAATGAACCGTGTATGTTACCCGCGAATGCTTCTCATCAAGTGGGAGTCGGTGGGTTCGTTATGAACGACAAAAACGAGGTATATCATTATATACATATAGTAGTTTAACATGCTATGGATTTGTACAAGTTGTTTTTATTTAAGACGTCGGGTGCAGGTTCTCGTGGTTCAAGAGAAACACTGTGCACCCGAGCTTTTTGGGCTTTGGAAATTACCTACAGGCTTCATTCTTGAGGTGTGCATTGTTATCTATATCTGTATTACTTATTAAGCATTTTAGATGGACACGGTAGTAATTTTACAATTACAAGACGACCTATGTAACATTTGTAAAAAAATTTATGTTTTGATGTTTGACTAGTCAGAGGAGATTTTCACCGGAGCTGTAAGAGAAGTGAAAGAGGAAACTGGGGTAAGAATCCATGAATAAAAATGACGTACCACATTAAGGGTGTGATTTTTTGGCACGACACGAATTGACAGGTTTGGGTTTAGGATAAACGGGTTAGGGTCAGTTTTCGGTTAACCAGTGAGCACGTTTAGCTAAATGGTTTGTGTTCGTGTCAACTAGACGGGTTCGTGGGTTGACCCGTTTATGATTTATATTGTTTAAGAAAATGTGTTTTATACTTTTATGTCACAGGTTAAATTTATTATGTATTTTATGCCGAAAGTTAAAATATACATTGATATAATATTTATTATTGGAATATAATTATTTTATATAAATTTGAATTTTCGTTGTTAAATTGTAATTTTAAGGTATTATATGTAAAACGCAAACGAGTTAAACGGGTCGTGTTCGTGTGTTGACCCATTTGACATATTTATCTTTTAATTTGTGTTTATGTCAAAGTTAAATATGTAGTTATAACTAAAATATAAATGTTTTATATAAGTGTATATTTATTGTTGTAAAACTGTAACTTTAAGGTATTAATATGTAAAAGTCAGGTTAAACGGGTCGTATACGTGCCAACCTGGGAATATTCATGTCGTGCTTGGGTTCATATGTCTGACACAGTATTCAGATCTCTGTCGTGTTCGGTCATGTATCAAATATTCGGGTTAGGCCCGCCAACCAGCGAACATGACCCATTTATCTAACCTTTTTTACTTCTTATTCTTGTTCCAGATTGATACCGAATTCTTGGAAGTTATAGCTTTTAGGCACGCGCACAATGTGGCTTTTGAAAAGTCGGATTTGTTCTTCATATGCATGCTAAGACCCGTTTCAAGTGATATCAATATCGATGATCTTGAAGTTCAAGCAGCCAAGGTAAAACGGGCCGGGTTGATTTGTGTACACATTAAATATTTACACAAACAAACACAATAATCAAATATCTAATATTTCATTTTATTTTATTTTTTTGTATAGTGGATGGCTTTAACGGAGTTTGTTGAACAACCGTTAATCAAAGGCGACAATATGTTCAAGAAAATCATAGACATATGCATTGCTAGGATCGGGAAGCGATACTGTGGATTATCGGTTCATAAAGTCGTGTCAAAGTTTGATAACAGATTATCTTCCTTGTATTATAATGTTGTTGATGATCAACAGTTTGATGGTTGCTCAACTTGAAATTTTAATTTTAATGTATGTAATTATATGTACTGTATACATGTTGTGTGTATATGTGTATACATAGTGATAAGAGGTTTGTGACATGACATGACATGACATGTATATATTGAGACATAAATGTATAGATGATTATTACAGTTTGTACATATTTGGATATTGTAGATTGAATTTATGTCATTTATTGAAGGCATAAATATCTTTGTAGGAAAATGTCACAAGTTCATGTTAAATCAACTTTTTGGTTTTCTGGTTAATTATCAATGGTACATCGTTATCAAAATAAATAAATAAATAAATAAATAACAGACAAGAATAAATATAACATTATCTTAAATGATACGTGTCTATTGTTGATGCGAAATTAATTTTGTCAAATCGGACAATTGTGTTCGTGACTAGTTGAGTGTAGTGAAAAAGATATCAACCGGCTAACCCGTTTATCTAAATGGGTTGGCATGTAACAGTAGTAAGTTATAATTAAGTTGTAAACACAATGTAAAAACGTTAAATAAGTCATAAACATGTTGACATGATAAACTTAAAATATATTTATTCTGTTTTTAAATGGGCTAACTTGTTAATTTTATTTATTTTAGTACAACGTGAACTATAGGTGATCAAATCGGGTTGGTCAAAGGAACCGGAACCGGTTCAGAACCGGTTCCATTAGTCAACATCACTGTTTAAACCGGTTCCATGTTCGAACCGGTTAGGGAACCGAACCGGTTCCCCAACCCTCGGACCCGGAACCGGTGGAACCGGTTCTGACCGGTTCCTAAACCGGTTCTTACACTGTAACCGGTTCCAACCGGTTACAGTGTAAAAAATAATTTTTTTTTTCGTTTTTCGTTTCCGCTGCTCGTATTTGTATAACATGTTTAATAAAAAAAACAATTAACATAAAATTCATTTTATTTACTTTAAGAAGTTCAAAAAAAAAGGTTACATGTTTTAAAATATTCAAAAACAAACTAACAAAACATTAAACTTATAAATATAAAGTTGTGACATATTATTTCTATAAAAGCCTTCTTGTTCGTCGTAATTATTGAGTGGCGACTTATTCATCAGAATTACTTGTAGAAACGCCTTCTTGTTCGTCGTGCACTCGAACATCAAGTGGTGTTTCGTCTTCCAGAGTGGTTACGTGTTGAACACGATCGATTGAGTCCAAGTGATCCTTCAAGCAAATGCACATCTCCACCGACTCCGAATTCAGTCTTGTTCTTCTCACCGATATTACCCTGCCACTAAGAGAAAAAGCAGATTCCGAAGCTACCGTAGAAGCTTGGGCGGTTAGTAAATCACGGGCCATGGTGGCAAGAATCGGAAACTCGGTTTCCTTTACCTTCCACCAAGCCAAAACATCAAAAGTGCCATATTCCTCTTCGGATAAACCGGTAGAGAAATCATATGCACTATACCTTCCTAGTTCGCTTGAAGGGGTGTTACCCCTTTGTTTTTTAGCCGTTACGTTGCGAACGGTGTTCATAAGGCTAATCATGGGGTCTCGTACTCTAGGAGCACTTGAACTTGATGAAGACCCCCCCGGCGTAGGCATGTGTATGTTTGACCCATATTTATTTATATAAAAGTCATACATAAATTTAAAATTCAAGTTAAAATCATTTTGTGCCTCTGTTGAAAAGTTTGGGTCAACTTCATGCATATCTAAGGCTGAAAAAATTTCGTCTATTACACATTCAACCCCCGTAACATTTAACATTGGGTTTAAAGCGGCGGCGCAAGTAAAAATCGGTGGCAATTCAAGAAAGTATTTTTTTAATTTAAACTTCATTGGTAATATGATGTTTGAAAACATTGGACTTTTATTTTCAAATTCTTTAAGATTGTTAACGATTAAAAATAACTCCGAAAGAACCAAGGGACTTGTCGGATAATACGTTCCCGATAGTTTCGTAGTTGATGTTTTAAAAACTTCAAGAAAAGTCGATAAGTCATTGATAATTTCCCATTTCTCATTTGAAAAGGGGATTGCCAAATCATTCTCGGCAAGACTAGAATGAAACATTTGTAAAGTGTCTCTTTGTTTCAAAGCACTTTGAAACATTATGCAAGTGGAATTCCATCGATGAGGTACATCCCAATTAGCTCCCAAAGCTTTTCTTCCCGTATCTTTACAAAATTTTCTATAATCCATTTGTCTTTTTTTACTTTTCTTAAAAACTTCATGTAGCATTACTCTAAAATCGTTTATAACCGATGTAACCTCATCCGAAGCAAGTCCGTCTTGCACGATTAAATTAATGATATGTGCAACACACCTTGAGTGAAAAAATACACCATTGCAAATCGGCGTATATTTTAATTTTAATTTATCAACCGCCGATGTATTATTCGACGCGTTATCAAATGCAATTGAAAATATTTTATTTTCTAGTTTATAAGTTTTTATAACATAATCTAAAATTTCAAACAAATTATCTCCCGTATGTGGATACTCAAAGAGTTCGAAAGCAATGGTGCGTTTCATCATTTCCCACGATGACGGGTCTACCCAATGAGCGGTGACACAAAGATAAGATTCGGGTAGACCATGTGGAGCCGACCAAACATCAGTAGTTAAGTTTATTCCCGTATTTATATTTTCAAAATATGCAATTAGTACCTCTTTGGCCTTCTTCCACAATTTTAAACAATAACGTTTAAGAGTATGACGACTTACGTGAGTGTATTGTGGTTGAAGCGTATCTCGAATCATGGCGGTTAAGCGAGGGTTGTCGAAGTGGCTAAACGGCAAAGCTTCTTGAATCACAAACTTCGCCATACGATCTTGAACTCGATCAATTTGGTATGTAAATATTCCGCCTTCACTATCCATTTGCGTTTGTTGCGACTCGACGTTCTGTTTCAACGCCCTGCAATACGGTCTTTCGATGTGTTTCTTCAAATTTGAATTCGAAAGTGGGTTTAAATAAATCCCACAAAACTTGCACCGAGCCTTCAATGAATGGTCACTCAATTCAACCAAATCCCAATTGCACCAAATCTCTTGATTACGATTATGAGGTACAATACGAACGAAACTTGGTCCGGCGGTGGAACCTTGACCAACCGATGATTGTGAGGCAGCCATAACAACAAATATGAATATAGAAGAAGAGAAAACAAGAGATTAGAGAACTCAGAACGTTGTAATAGCGTTTTTTTGTATTTTTTTGCGTTCGGGTTTGCGTTTTGAGTGTTGTGATGAACCCATTACACCAAATACCTATTTATACTAGTAGTGGGGTGTTTGGGGAGCCAAAAAACGGCCATTTTTGACCCCAACGGTCAAAAAACGGCCATAAAACCGTTTCCCAACGGCTAGAACCACTCCAACGGCTATAACCGGTTCCGAACCGGTTCCGGTCGAACCGGTTCCAGAACCGGTTCCGGTTCGGTTCCGGTTCCTACCCGGTCCACCTCCAAACATGTCAAACCGGTCCCGGATCGTCGGGTTGAAACGGAACCGAACCGGTTCCTACGAAAAACGGGTAGGAACCGGTTCGGTTCCGGTTCGGTTCCGTGGAACCGGTTCCAGGAACCGGTTTTGTTGTCCACCTCTAACGTGAACACGTTACACGCCCATATATTGTATGGGTTAGATATAACTTTGATGTGGAAATTTTTTTCTTTATTATAATTAATTATTAATTTGTTATATTTAGTTTGAAGAAAACTACTTATTTATGTAAATAATTATATATTTCTATTTTCAACTAATATCTAAATGATTTTGTACTTCAGCATCTAATTTTTGTATGTATGTATGTGTATGATTTTCGGTGTAAAGTTATAAAAAATAAAAAAATAATATATAAGAAAATCAGTATGTTGTTTATGTGTTACATACGAGGGAGAAAATGTAAACTGCTCGAAAATTAGGGTAGAGAAGAGATCTGATGACGAATAAAAACCGGATAATTTGATGGATGTTTATATATGCTGACACCAAAGTCAGTTAACATATGTAGCCTCACTACTAGATAATTTGATGGGTACTTATGACACGCAAATGCGCGTCAAGGAGGGACACGCTTTTTGCATGTCATATTTATTGACACACATTAATGACACTCATTTGTGACACACATTTTTGACATGCATTTATGACGCGCTTTTCAAACCGGTGTTTACGACACCCATTAACGACATGCATATATGTGTGTCATAGTATAACCTTTTTTTAAAAGAAAAATGTTTTTTATGGTTATTAATATTTCCATTAATTACTAAAAATATAGAAGCAAAAACTACGTATTCAATTTCTAAATTAAACATGCTAAATCAAAATATTACATATATCTCCTAAGTTAACAAAAGTATCGGTTAATATTTAATACCATACATATCACTATCAAAATATAAACTGTTGTATACGCCGACCATTCTTCTCGAACCGCATCGAAAACCGCATGCGTGTATTTGTATTTGCCTCCCCAAACCTAAGATTAAAATAAACAAAGAAAACGTTTATATATATATATATATATACACCTTTAACAAGCATGCAAGTAGTATGCTATACCAAATTAAAGTTTCCATTTTTAATATAGTGTATATCACAATATATTACACAGTAGGTATAATGTTTAAAAAAAACCACCCATATCCTATCATATGCGATCATAAAGTTACTGCACTATAAAGCTTCTTTCATTCCGAATCTGCTTCTTTCAACCCAACTACACAGTTTCGGGTTTGGGTTTGACGCTTAATCGGGTGGGGTAAATCGAGTCGGGTTCGGTATTCGAATAGGGTTAAAAAGGACACCCCCAATTCAAAGCAAACAAACATTTCAAAACCTTTATAATTTTAACAAGAACTTTATAAGGGTCGGGCGTTCACGGTTTTCGGTTTTTATGGTTCTTAAGTCAAACCAAGAGACAAACCGTTATAACAGAAACCAAACCGTTGAAAATTAACAATGAACCAAACTAAACCGTTCTTAAAAGTTTAGTACCGATTTGGTTTCACGGTTTGAGCTTATTGTGCTTATAAAAAAGTTTACTGTTAAACTACACTTGCATTGTTATCAACGAGTATTTGAACTTTTAAGTCCTTCATGAACGACCTCCTACATGAAATTTAAGCATAGGCTGCATTTCATAAACAAACCGACTAAAATTCCGAAATTGCTACAGATTTAAAACTAATAATAAAGAAGCTGTTGGCAAACAAAAAATTAATTCACTAACGAAATGGATCCCATGGTCACACCTTTCTGCTCACAGTCAACATGTTATTCAGCTTGCTTCAACATTACACTGAAAAACTACTCAACATAAACTCATCAAGAGTATGAAACTTTTGAGTAACCATTATATTCATCTCCTGCCACCAAAAGAATGGATTCTGACCCGTTTGGCTTCAGGGGTAGTAGACTTAGAAGACGATTACCTTTTGTATAGATCGTATCCTTGTTAGGGTAAAAAAATGCAAATTATAAGCCAAAAAATGGTCAATAAGCGGAAATGTTAGCTAGAAATTTAAGAATTGTATTTCAACTAATTTATACTTCAACACCCATCTTCTAAGCACCAACAGGGAAAGTCATAGATTCCCAAAAAAAATTAAGCTTGTGAGTTGTGATATAAATTTGTTAAAACTTAAAAGAGCTCCAATCAATAGAGATAATCACATAAAGTTTTGATTTCTATGTCTGCTAAACCTGAATGCTTTCTTCATTTAGTAAACTACAACAGTTAGTAACTATGGAAAAATTACCTAAATTAAGCTCTCCCAAATTGCAAATTAGAGACAGATTTTTTCATTGATCTCGGTATTACACCTGGTTAACATATATTGATCCTGTTTGTATTTTATGTTGAGAAGTAGGACCAAAACCATACAGTAATTCTAGTATAAGTCAGAATTAGTTATTGGTTGTTCCTAATAGAAACAGTACAATCCCAAATATCAATTTACCAGATTCAATAAAACCCTAATCGAAATGAATAATCACATATTCGTAAAATTAGAACTTACCTGGTGGAAGCGTTGCCCTTATGTCTGTTGATGACTCATTAATCGTACTGGAGCTGAGCGGCCGATACGAATTAACGGCGGTTGGTGTGACTGAACCGGAGTCGCGTGAGAGATCTCAGGCGGCAGACGATGGCCATGGCGGCGGATGGATGAGTGTTTAGATATTTAGAGACTTGACGTTTGTGGCCTTTGGTGAGTGAGTTTTAATAATTTGGTAAACATATATATCCATCATACTTTTGAGATTATTTTATTTTATTTTGAGTGAAAGATGACCCGCACATGTGACACGCATCCCTTTTTTTTATTTACGACACTTGTTTAATGACACACCAAAATGAGTGTCGTAAATCTTCTAATTTTCAAAATTTATGACATCATTTTAATGACTTGCACAATTGTGCGTCATAAATCAACGCGTATCATTGTGCGCATGTCAAGAAAGACCTTTTTTCTAGTAGTGCCTGCTTCAAAAGTGTTTGTCCTTCATGGTTTAAGAAAAGGTAAAAATGAGAATTAAAATCACACATGATTAAAGCTGAAAAGAAATGGAGAGCATATGCAGTTTAAAGGCAAATAAGATTCACCATGGATAAAATTTAACAGCTTCACATGCCATCAATTGATGGAGCATTGAATGATCAATGCCATGAGCATGTGCAAAACAACAATTGTATATAAGTACAATTGAGTAGCTAAATAAGACAGCTGGTATCAAATATACGTGTGTATGAAAACGAGAAATATTTTAGTTATAATGTAACGTTTTATGGGTATGTTACTGATTAAAAGAAGGAAGAAAAAGAGCGTCAATAGTGCTCTCAAGTAACTTCTCGTGGAGTCGTGGTGAATGAATTTCAAGACGTATTTCCAAATGACCTTCCGAATGCACCTCCCATGCATTATGGAGGTTGAACTCTATATAAATTTGATTTCGGCTAGGGTTGGTACTTAGAAAGATCCCTATTAACTGACTCTAAATAAGATGCAAGGGTTTATGTTTGCCAGTATAAAATATGTAAACAAGCCAAGTGGGCTCGGCTTAGCTAGAGCTCGATCCATTTAGTGTGTGTGTGTATAGTCTAATATAAATCATCAAGTTTTAATAATAATCATAAATTATATTATATAAATGTTATTATATATATTTACATAATATCGTTTAACCTTGATGTATGAATCTCTATCTCACATTCATTTATTAAATAGACCTCACAAGTTTAAGCTCAAATTAATTCAAACTTTTAACAGACTGGACGATTAGTATAGAGTACTTAACGAGTAGCTCAACCTCTTCATACCTACAACAAGAACTTCTAGATCATTGATGAGCTTGTTCTTTCTGGTACCTCTTTATGGTGTGCGACGACTCCCTTTGTCCAAAAGAAAAGCATAGTATGTGAAAGGTATTTGATTTAACAATAAAAAAATGTCTTAAGATGATATAATATGACAAATGGAATATGTGAATTGGTTGATAGGAGTAAGTGAGAATGTGAAAAGCTAAGAATTGGTTCAAATTTGAAAGGTACGTGAAGGTCAAGAAGTAAAGATGCTCAAGAACCATTTCGTTAGCATCTCCTCTCTCTCTCTCTCACTATATATATATATATAGGGTCAGGCTATAATAAAAAATGAAGTGTGTCTAAAAAGTGTAGGAAGTGATCTCATGCGTTGGATTGGGCGATCTAAGGGTTTAGATTCGAAGTGAGTTATTTCGTCGGTGTGTCTTATTTTCATGGCTAAACTAAAGGGATATAGGGGTAAAAATGTCAATTTTCTCTATACAGCAGGTCCTACAAATTATCAATCACAAATGATTCTTTCTCTCACATCTTACTTGTTATACGATTACTAAAAAATCACCAGAAAGAAGCATTGGTGTGTTCATCATCCTTAATTGAAGCAAAATCGTTCAATCGGAGGTAATTACTTAGTGTTTTCCGGTGGACGACGGCGGTTTATTAGTCAGAGTGTTTTTTTAAAAGGGTTTTTCTGGAAAATCCCCTTTTAATGCTGGTGTGTTTCTGTTGCAAAATCAACATGTTGGTGTGTTTTTGTTTCACATTAGATAGTTTTGTTATGTTGAATGTTGTCATGTGTTATTCCTAGTGAGAGTGTTTTTTTGTATGTTTTATTTTAATGAAAGTTTACATGTGGTTGATTAGGTTTAATATAAAGACAGAAGACATTAGGTTCATACATCTAATTCCGGCGCTGCTGACAACGCCGATGGCGGTAAGGGTCAAGTGATGATGTCGGAGTTAACAAAATCGTAGATCGTAGCGACGGGAACCAAAACTGGACGGTAGAGTCGGTGGTCGGCGATCGGAATTGAACATGTTGGCATTGGTGGTCGGAGTGCCGATTCCGGTTCATATTTAACCAAGAAAGTTGGTTCGATTCTGCTTGTTGAACAAAACTGTTGTTTCTTTTCCCCTCTTTGTGATATGGATGCCTTGGGTTTCTCTTCCGGTGACTCAAACTTCAAAAAAATTGACTTTCTTGTTTGGGTTACCAAGAATATAATTTCCAGAATTAATAGTTAGATCTTGTAATGTAACTCTGAATTAAAGAGTTTGTATATGCTTTTTAAATATATATCTATATAATTAGTTAGCAAATAAAAAAAGGTATGACGATCCTACCCTTGTGTATTGTATTTAATCTAATGGTCCTAATCACTTCCTATACTTTTTAGAAAATACTAACTTCTTATTTTAACCTTTCTCTCTCTCTCTCTCTATATATATATATATATATATATAGAGAGAGAGAGAGAAAAGTTCAAATAAGAATAAGGAGTTTCCTAGGAATGGTAAGAACCAATCAATTTTTGACATTTGGCATTACAAATGATGATGAAAGAATAATTCTAGGAAACTATGTCGGTTATTGGTGATTTTAAATCTCAACCATTGATTAACATGATCCCATGACTATGATTTATTCTTAGTCTTCCTAGGAAACTATCTCTTTTTATTTTAACCTACCTCTATATATATATATATATGTGTGTGAGGGTTATCCTAATGGAAATAAATGGAAAAAAATATAGGTTGCATTACTTTCTTCATGTGTAATTATTTTTTATTCATGCGTAACTATTTATTTAATGCATTAGTTTTTTCATGCATAAGTATTTTACTTAATGCATAATTATGACGCCTTAGAACTTCGTACAATTAGTAGCATTTGTATTTAAGAGGTTGGATTAAATAGAAAACAAGTATTTTATAGAAAATATAAGAACCAATAAAAACTTGACAAATTAAAATCAACATATAGTTAGAAAAGGGCAAAATTGTCTGTTTAAATTTCATCAGTTTTGGCAGGTCCTATTTTCTTGCATCAAAGTTTTATTTTGTATTATTTCCAATCGTACATAAATTATGCTTATCCATATTTGATTTTCAAAAATCAAATTAAATCAACAGGAGCTTTATTCTATATCTAATCCATTTTTTTTCCTTCTTCCTGATTCTACAATCTTTGGATACCAACACATATTAGTTACATGTAATAGCACAATGTGTATTTTGATAAAAAAAACACTTAATATAGCAACACCTAATAGTTACAATAGCACAATGTGCGTTTTGCTTGGCATAGAAACACCTAATATAACACACCCAATAGTTACAATATAATAAAACAACGTGTATTTTGATGAAAATACTTATAACAACACTTAATAGAATAGTTACATATAACAACACAATGTGTGTTTTGGTAGCAACACAAACACCTAATAGAATAGTTACAAATAAAAACTCAATGTGTATTTTGCTAGCAACGTATAAAAACAACACATAAAGTGTAAGTGTTTTATTAAAATTGAAGGTGTTGTTTTAGATTTCCTTTAAATAGCAACACATTTTTTTAATAACATATACTTTACTTATTGTCGTAAAAAATTTTATATAATTATTGAAGAAACGTGGATCGACTCACTGGTAGACGATCTACTTTCCTTGGGTGTGATTATGCTATTTCACCGATGGTTCTCTGGGATCTGGGTTCTTCCACCTACAAAATGAACAGCACCGTAAACTTACCCCTCAGAAAGGGACAGAGGGGTCCTCTTTGGGGTAACCCTCCGGTGTGAGAATAAGAATTTGTAGGAGAAGATAATAATATAAGAGTAAAGGAATTGGAGTGTATTGCTTAATATAGCTGAATACTGTGTAATTGAGTGTCCCTCCTTGTGGAGTTGATGTGGTATTTATAGTGCTAGGGTTTCCAATGATTGGGCTCAGACCCAATTAGGGCCTTGTTGGCCTCCTCCAATTGCTTTGCGCCACGTGTCCTTGGGGACACCTGGTGCTTTTTCATTGGTTATAATCACGTGGTAGCACATGGGTTATGCTGAGTTGTCCACCTTTCATTGGCAGCTGTCAACATCAGCATATTCTTATTCCTTAAAAAGATACCTTCTGGAAGGTTGTCTGACGTGCACAATCAAGGTTGCCCTAATCCTGATTTGGATAAGGACGAGGTTGATTATGTGCATGTGTGATATGCGCCTATCCTGAGGATGCGCGAGGTCTTCTCTTTATTCTCACGCGCAGATGTTTAATGCGCAGATGTGATATGCACAAGCATGTGATATGCGCCACGCGCGGATGCGCCACGCGCAGATGTGATATGCGTGAGCATATGTGATGCCTGAGCATATGTGATGCATGAGCATATGTGATGCCTGAGTATGTGTGATATGCGCCATGCGCATAGGTTTTGGCTTTGTGCCTTCATAATGCGTGAGCATATGTTATATGCGCCATGCGCATAGGTTTTGGCTTTGTGCCTTCATAACGTCTTGATTTCAAGCCTTTTGTCTATATCTTGTGGGTTGACCCGCCTCGCTCGGTGTTGAGGCGGGTACATACCTCTTCAAGCCCCCCAGTCTAATGTGTGTCTTGTCTCGCGCGAGCGAGGTAAGATAGATATTAGACTTAATAGTTTGCTCTTTTAATAGGGTTTTGTCTTTTTCTTCTTATTATTCATCGTTGCGCGAAAATCTATCCTTTTGGGTGAAACGAATCGTCCATGTACGTGGTTGGTTGTTGGTGACATGCGTCAGTGATGGAGACGTGTCAGACTTTTCGTGTGCTCGAGGTGCTACAGTTGCCTTTCATGTCCCATCACATAGTGTCAGGAACACGTGTCGCGCTCGCGTTGGTCCGTACCTGCGAGTGGTGGCGCGTGAACTCTGGTGGCAGCTGTATCGTTTCTTTTCGTGTCCCCTCACACAGTGTCAGGGACACGTGTCGCGCTCGCGTTGGCTTACACCTGCTAGTGGGGGCGCGTGAAGTCCGATCAGTACCAAAATTTCTCTCTCCTGGGCCTATAAAAGCAAGCCCTTGGAGTTTTATCCTTCATCTTCCTTGTTGTTTATTCAGAGTTTTCCTTTCTTTCATTCTATTCCGATTACCTGTCTTCTGCTTCCAGATCTCTGTTCTTCAGAAGCATCCTTTGTCCGATTTTATAGTTGTATGTCTGATAGCTCAGACAACACAACCTCCCCTATCCATCGCCGTGTGAAATCATTAGTGATGTCTACGTTGAAGAAGACCGGCAAGGGGAAGAGGGCTGCTGAGGCCTCATCGGAGGAGGTAGGGAGGACTAAGGCAGTGAAGAAGTGGGATGAGATCCCCTGCAAACTGAGGCATGCCGATTTTGACAGCCTTATCGCCTCTCAGGGTTTTCTCCCTGAGTATGGCTGCATGCTGCCGGCGGCCGGGCAAACGGCGGCGGACCCGCCTACCGGCTATATATCCCTTTACTGCCATTTTTTCACCCACTGCAACCTTCGTCTCCCGATGACAAGGTTTGTGGGTGCGCTGCTTAAGTTTTATGGGATTCATATATCCCAAGTCCATCCGTTTGGACTCGTGCGCATGACTCACTTTGAGTTCATGTGCAAATCTCAGCGCGAGGAGCCCACCCCTCGGCGCTTTCAGTTTTTTTATAAGCCCAAGATCCAAGATTCTTGGTTCTCATTTATTCCTCGCAGTCAGAAGGTCAAGTGCTGCACTGTTTCATTCAAGAGCCTTCATGACTGGTCTGAGAGATTTTTCTATATCAGGGCTGGTGTGATCCCCATCCGCATGACCATGCGCGCGATATCTTCTGCGCCTGCGGATGTGGGTGTCTTCAAGAACCCAACTGGCGCCTGGGTAAAAAAGTTGACTGCCGAACCATCCCCCGCCAAGAACATTTGCGAGGAGGCGCTGGTGGGGGTTGGTATGAGCAGGAGGTGGGCGGACAGCGCGACTGAGCCCGTTATCCAAGTTGACGGCTTGTGTAAGTTAATCTCATTGCATTACTTCTGCGCGAATATAATTCGTTTTGCTGATATCATTTGACTTGTTTTGTGTAGTCAGCAAGGAGTATATCCACGCCGCCTATGATGAGCATATGGAGGGTGGCTCCGTCGCGCTGGGGAGGTTGGCTTCCCGGATCGCTTCGATGACATGTTCATCCCTGTTAATCTGGGATTTCTTTTTGACAGCGATGCGCCTGGTAAGCCTTTGTACTTATGCTTATGCCTTTATAATACCAGATTTGGCTAACCTTTCTGTTGCGTGTATTGTAGACGCGCTTGAGAACTACGAACTGGAGCTCGCGGAAGAGGAGGAGGAGGCGCTCCAACTAAAGCGTAAGGCTAAAGGGAAAACTGGCGCAGGGGCCAGTAAGAAACAGAAGAAAGATGATGCCCCTGTTGTTCAGGATCCTCCTACTCAGGCGAAGGGACTTGAGAAAACCCAGGTGTTTACCACCAAGTTTTCCTTGTCTTCCCTGCCTCAAAAAGTGGGCAGACCTCCTGTCCACACGAGGTATGGTGCCACCACCTCCTCCCTTCGCGCGATGGAAAAGGGAAGCGGCGTTGCGCCTTCGACAGGTATACTTTGCTTATCCTTTGCTTATCTTTTTTCGTTCTATGAGCGCGATTCTGATAGAATTACTAATTAATCTTTGCTCACTCAAATGTTTGTAGAGCCGGCGACCTTGGTGGATCAACCTCAGGCGCGACAAGGTGCCGAGCCTGCGCCGGAGGTCGCTTTGAAGTCCCCTGTTTTACCCTCGAAAAAGGGGAGAATGGACTTCATGGCGATGTTTGCCTCGCGAACGGAGTTGCGCCAAGGTATGTATTGCGCTTTTATTTTCTGACTTTTTTCTTTTAGATCAAGTCATGAACCATTTCTTTTTGTTAATTTTTTCATAGGAGTCATAGCTGGCGTACAAGCTGCTGGCGGCACTCCTGGCGCCGGTGCCAGCGCCGTTGGTTCTGCTCCTGCTCCTGCAAGCGCTGAATCTCCCCTCATCGGGATTACTAAGGAGCAGGAGGCCGTTTTACGCGCCGATCTGGCGGCGTCGAGACCTCCCTCACCTCCTCCTGCGCACAGCCCTCCTCGCGAGACTGATTTTGGTTCTAGGTCGCAGGAGAGAAGGCCTGTTTCAGAGGAGGATGAGGAGTTTGAAGTTGAAGACTCCGACGGCGGCCGCGACAGCCCTGCAGCGCCACGAGATTTTCCGGCGCAGTCTTCTCGTGGGGCTGGCGCTGACTTTTCTGCTTCATCCCCGCAGGTATAGGTTCTTTTTTGCTCCGCTGTGCGGACTTCCATATTAGTGTTTTGATGACTTAGATCATTACTTTGTGTTTGCAGGAAGCCGATCACATTTACCGCCCGAGATGGAATATTACTGAGGACAGCTCATTTCAGTACATGGGTGTGTGTGCGGACTTCTGGGCTCATTCTGTGCCTCCAGCTGAAAGGAGGTTTCAGGAGGGCCGCGCTCACGATGACTTGCTCAACGATCATCTGTTTGCTGGGTCGGCTTTCTTTGCTGCCTCCCAAGAGCTTCGCTATGATTACGTAAAGGTACGTGATGCTCTTGCGAAAGCCAAGCAAGAGGCTAAAGTGTCTGCTTGGCATCTTTCTGATGCTCGAGAGAGAGCTGAGAAGCTCCAAGCAGAGCTCAGTGAGAACAGAGCAAGTGCCAACACCGCCTTCGTGAAGCGCGGTCATGAGCTACAGGCTGCGCGGGAGAAGCTACAGGCGGCCGAGGCGGACGCGGCCAAGTACGCGCGTAGAGTGCGCGACTTGGAGCTGGACGCTGAGGCGCGTGACCAAGCTCTTGTCCAGTCTATAACTGACAAATCATCACTGGAGAGTGAGGTTGCGCGCCTGAAGAAGGAGCTGGCGGCCGCGCAGGCCGAGAAAGATGAAGCCTTGGCGACGGCAGAGTCTAGCCAGGAAGCACTGGAGCTTGCGCGAGCGGAAAAGGAAGAAGCCTTGGCGGCAGCAGCGTCCGACAAAGAGGAGCTGAAACAGGCTAAGGAAACTGTTGAGTTGTTAAACTCTCAGATTCCTGCCCTCGAGACGACTGTTTCTTCTCTCGCGCAGGATCGCCAATGGCTAGTCTCACAGGGTATGACTCGTTGCGCTTATGCGATGAAATACTCAGACGAGTTTCAGGCCCTTGTGATGGATTGCAACGCTGCCTCGCGCTTGGTGGGTCGAGCTGAAGGGTTCAAGGATGGTTGTGAATATAGCGCACTAAAGAAGAACCCATCCGACTACCCTTACCAGCTCGACGTTGTCTTCGCGGATATGGCCGCGATGGGGGAGAAGTATTTGAATACTCCCATTCCCATCCTTGGGCAGGTATTTTAACCTTAATGAGATTACCTTGACTTATTTTCCAAGTCTTTTTTTTTTGTACTCATATTTTTTCATATGATTTGCAGATATCCGCGCTTGCTGACCAGCCCGATCTCGGCGCGCTAAAGAAATTACTTGACGAGTGCGAAGGGGCTGGTGACGGCGATGATGGCGCGGGGAATGCTGCCCCTGCTAGCGGCTCTGGCGTGGCCAAAGGATCCGCTCCTGACACTATTGTGATAGAAGACTCCATTCAGGACGAACAACTTGACTATGGTCAGTTTGGAGATGACGAGGAGCGGGCTGCGCCAGATGCTGAGGGCGGTGATGAGGACTATGAAGAGGCTGACGTCGACGTGGAGACCTGAGAAGCCCTTCATGTTTTTTATTTTTATTTGTAGTTTGTATCTCATCATCTTGTAAACTTGTAAATTTCAATGCTTTGGAATGAAATTTTGTTTTTCCCTTCTTCGCATCTTGCGCATTCCCCATTCATCTCTTTATATTGCATGTTTGCTTGTTGAATATAAGATATGCTTGCACGTCGAAATAAGAACAAGGTTGTAAGGAAATTATTATACTTAATCCTTGTCATATCGTAAGTGATTTTGCCATATCTTGATTATGTTGACACGTGCCTTGGCGTTTTCATTATTCCTCTTTTGCGCGACGTTATCGCGCATTTATTATAAGGAATTATGAGTTTTTTAGCCTTTACGTGTCAATATGTGTTACTCAGATATCCATTACAATTTCATGCGCGACCTCGACCTGAGACCTTAACAACTATGTTTTGGCATTTGCTTTGCCTTAGTTGTGCTTAGGTATTTTTATGGTCAGGCTGCGCAGCATGTAGGATGGATGTTGTGAGTGATTTGAGCTAAGGCTCACATTATTGGGCTAAGGCCCTGAGCTAAGGCTCATATTATTGGGCTAAGGCCCTGACGTTTTAGAGTTAAGACTCGTTAACGCGTTTGAGCTTGAAGCTCGCGCATGTATGTTTTACTTCGTTTTATTTCTTTTTGATGTCAATACAATGTTGTCATATTGCTCAAAATTAATAAAGGGAAGTGTGAAACATGTATGCAAAAGGTAATAGAATCCACATTAAGAGAAGATAGCGCGTATCATTATTCATAATGGCTTAAAAAGCCTTGATTACAAACTTGACATTTTTTACATGAAACATTTTCTAAGCTGTGCCGCGTTCCATGCGCGCGGGATCTTCTTTCCATTCAAATCTTTTAAAGCGTATGCGCCTTTTCCCAATTCTTCCGAGACTTGATAAGGTCCCTCCCAATTGGGGGACATTTTTCCCGGGGGTATCGCGCGGCTAGCTTCATTGTTTCGAAGGACAAAATCATTTTTCTTGAAGTGGCATTCTTTCACGCGCTGGTTGTAATATTTTTCCAGTTTTTTCTTGTATTTGGCTTCACTGATGATAGCCGCCTCTCTGCGCCCTTCAAGTAAGTTGAGATCCAACCTTCTTTCGCGCTCGTTATCAATCTTGTTCATCATGAGCACTCTATGGGATGGGCATCCAATTTCTGCTGGAATCATTGCCTCCGTTCCATAGGTTAGGCTGAACGGGGACTCGCCATTGCTGGTTTTGCTTAATGTCCTGTGCGCCCACAGGACATTAGGTAGCTCGTCGACCCAAGAATGGGATTCTCCCTCCAACCTTTTCTTCAGCCCATTTAGCAAGCTTTGGTTCGCGCGCTCCACTTGGCCATTCCCCTGAGGGTGGTATACCGAAGTGAAGATTTGGTTGATGCGCAATTCCTTGAGCCAGCTGGAAATCTTCTTGTCAGTGAATTGTTTGCCATTGTCGCTCACAATTTCCATGGGAAGGCCAAAACGGCATATGATGTGGCTCCAAATAAACTGCTTCATCGCTTCGGCTGTGATTTTTGCTAATGGCTTGGCTTCGACCCATTTTGTGAAATAGTCTACTGCCACTACCAAAAATTTTACTCGCCCTTGCGCTTGCGGTAGGGGACCCACAATATCGATTGCCCATTTGTGGAAAGGCCATGCGGAGGTCATCGGAATCAAGTTGTTCTTTGGCCGCATGGTGTTTGGCGCATAGCTCTGACATGCTTTGCATTTTTGGATCTCTTTTAGAGCGTCCAAGTACATGCCTGGCCAATAGTAACCTGCGCTCATTGCCTTGGCAACCACCATGCGCGGGCCAGCATGTATTCCACAGATTCCTTCGTGTATCTCTCTGATCACATAGCTTGCTTCCTCAGCATCTAGGCATTTCATGAGCGGTCCAAGATAAGAGCGTCGATATAATGTACCATCAAGCAGTTCATAGCTCTGCGACTTGTGTCTTATCTTCCTCGCCTATGCGCGATTGTCCGGTACCTTTCCCTCCCTCAAGAATTCCATTATTGGAGTTATCCATGATGAAGGGGTTGTATGAGTTACAAGGACAGACTTCGCTACCACCGACGGGTTGCTCATTACTTCTACCCTGACATCTTTGCCAAAGTGATCGAAGCTGGTTGATGCCATCTTGCTCAGCGCGTCAGCAGATTTGTTTTCACTGCGCGGAATATGAGTGATTCTGAAGCAGTCAAACTGCTCGATGAGCTTTTTCGCCTACTCTAGATACAGAGGCATGGTGTTCTCCTTGGCATCATAAAGGCCATTGACCTGTGCTGCTACCAAGTATGAATCAACATGGGCCTCTAGCTTTTTAACTCCGAATTTGTGCGCGATGCGCAGCCCAGCCAGCAGGGCTTCATACTCAGCCTCGTTGTTGGTGCTCTTGAAGTCCAACCTGATGGCGTAAGTATATTCATGATTCTCTGGATCCACCAGTTTGAGGCCTGCGCCGGACCCCTCGTTGTTTGAAGCTCCGTCAGTGAACAATCTCCAAACATTTTCTTCATCATTGGCTCGCGGAGGGTCTACCTCGCGCTGAGCCTCTTCAATTTTTCCTTCTGGAATTTCCGCGATGAAATCAGCTAAGACTTGTCCCTTTATTGCTGGACGGGGCTTATAGGCGATCGTGTGCTCTCCTAATTCCAGTGCCCATTTTGTCAGCCTTCCCGAGAGCGCGGGACGCCGCAAGACTTGCTGGATGTTGTAACCAGTCAGAACTTCAATGGGATGACCATTGAAATATCTATGAAGCTTGCGCGACGCGTGTGTTAGTGACAAAACTAACTTTTCCATGATGGAATAGCGCGTCTCAGGATCTGTCAGCACCCGACTCACATAGTATATTGGCGTTTGGATTCCCTTGCGATCCACCAACAATACTGCGCCGATGGCGCGCTCTCCTGCTGATAGGTACAATGTCAAAATTTCACCAGGAAGTGGAGCTGTGAGCGCGGGCAGATTTATTAAACATTCTTTTATCTCACTGAAAGCTTGCTCGGCCTCAGGAGTCCATTTGAATTGGCTTTTCTTTAAGCAATTTCTCAATGTGTTGACAAATGGGGTAGATTTGCTTGCATGGTTCGCTAGGAACCTGTTGATTGATACCAATCTACCATTCAGCTTCTGAACTTCTTTCATGGTGGATGGCGAGGGCATGTCAAGGATGGCCTCCACCTTCTCAGGGTTCACCTTGAAACCATCCTTGGTGACCATTACACCTAGAAATTTTCCCTCTTGTACGCCGAAAGTGCATTTGCTCGGATTGAGCTTCATGTTAACTTCCTTTAGGCGCCCAAAGGTTTCTTCGATGTCTTTGAGCATTTGTTTTTCCTCCCTGCTTTTGATCACCAAATCATCCACATAGACTTCTAGGTTTCTTCCAATTTGCTCGCTGAAAACGGCATCCATAAGTCTTTGGTACGTGGCTCCCGCATTCTTCAAACCAAAGGGCATTTTTGTGTAACAAAAAACACCCTTGTCTGTTCTGAAGGCGGTCTTGTCCTCATCTTGTGGTGCCATTTGAATCTGGTGATAGCCCTTGTAGGCATCCAGGAAACATTTTAGCTTGAATGGCGCCACGGAGTCCACCTTTGCGTCGATGTTTGGGAGGGGGTAACAATCTTTTGGGCATGCTTTGTTGAGGTCCTTGAAGTCAATGCACATCCTCCATGACCCGTTACTTTTCTTTACCATCACAGGATTGGCTACCCATGTCTGGTATCGTATCGGGCGGATGATGTTTGCGCGCAATAGATCCTCAACCTGTTCATTCATGGCCCTCGCCTTCTCATCCCCCATGACTCTCTTCTTTTGAGCAATTGGCTCTACAGACTTGAAGGTGTTGAGAGAATGTTGAGCCAGGTCTCGCGGAACCCCAGTCATATCAGAGTGTTGCCACGCGAAGACCGACATATATGCTGTGAGCAATCTTTTCATTCTCAACCTCGTGTCGTCTGATATCGTAGCGCCAATTGTAATTGTTTGCTCCGGGAATTTTGGGTTGAGAATCCATTCCTCTGGCGCGTTGTCTGCCATTGGAAGTTTCATTCTCCCTTCCCGCGGAGTACTTGTCACTGCACACAAATGATCTCGGTATACAAAAGTTACACCTGTTGGTGTTGGGAACCCCAACGCGCCGTGCGCTGGCGACGGTATTGCGTTAAATTGGGCAATCGTTCCTCTACCCAAAATCATATTGTGGCAAGAAGTGGTGGGCAAGACCAAGAAGTTGACAACTTCAGCTCGCTTGTGTTTCTCATCCCCCATAGTTAGTTCAAATTGTATTTGACCTAAGGGATGAATGATTTCATTTGAAACACCAGAGATTGGTGCATTCACAATTTCAAGCCTTGCTTGGTCTGCCGGATCCAGTTTTCTGAAACATTGCTCATACATGATGTCTGATTCGCTGCCAGTGTCTACCAGGACTTTTAACACTTCATAATGAGCAATATGTGTAGTGATGACAAGAGGACTGCTGATAGAAGGGCCTCCCCTGATTCTTGGGAAGATTACATGTTGCTCGCGCCAATCTCCTTGGATTTGCGCGCTTCTCTTTCTTGATCTTTGCCCTTGATTTCCCCCCTCGGCTACACAGATTCTTTTGAACTTTTTGCTGGCAGAGGCTCCTTCTGGTTGTTCATTTTCTGGTCTTGAGTTTTTCACCAGGTGAGCCAGTTTGCCTGATTTCACATCTTTTTCAATTGCATCCTTCAAGTGGTGGCATGCATCAGTGTTGTGTCCTGTGGACTTGTGAAACTCACAGTACTTGCCACTGTTTGATGGTCCCTTGTAGTGTAGTGGCTTGGGGCTTTTGAACTGGACATTCTCAGTGCTTAACACTTGTGAAGGCGTTTTAGTGAGGGGAGTCCATATTCTTGGTAGAGGTCTGCTAGGATCTCTGCCGCCTTCCCTCTTATCACCTTACCCGCGATTACGAATGTCTTTTTGGGGCTGAGGTGAGCTTGGTTGCGCCTGTTTTTCTGCGGGAGAAAAACTGGTTGGTTGCAACCTGAACCATACAGTGTTCTGTTTGCCCCTTCTTTCGTTGCTGCGCGGTGCCTCTGCTTGATGCCCTCTTTCTCTCGCTCTATCTTGGGCAATTTGTTTTTCATTTCTCGCGAAGACTCGCGATGCTTCCATTAGCTTGGCCCAAGTGGTTGGCATGCCATCTCTGCTTACGAGAGCTCGGCGGAGTTGATCACTGTGTGCGCCTTGTATAAAGGCCACGCGCAATAGTTGCTCAGTGATACCTCCGATTGCCAGAGACTCCTGATTGAAACGAGTGATGTAGTCATCAATCGTTTCATCATTCCTGCGCACGCAGTGCATGATGTCATCAGGGTCGCGCGTGTGTCTGCGCTGTTGTACGAAGTGAGCTTGGAACTTTTCCAATAGTTCCTCGAACCCATCGATTTGCCCAGTTGGCAAGCTTTCGAACCAGACACGCGCCGCGCCCGTGAGGCAGCGAGCAAACATGTGACACCATGTTGGCATCGTCCAGCTTTCTAGGTTTCCAGTGTTGTAAAAACCTTGTAAGAAATCGTCTGGATCTGTTGTGCCGTCATATTTGCCCAAACCACTTGGCATCTTTGTTTTGTGCTGAATGGGGGCCTTCGCGATGCGCTCAGTGAATTTTGAGTGTTTTACCAAGATGGCTGGCCTGTACGGTGTGGTTACATCCACTTGCCCTCTCACTGGTGGGCTGTATGGTGTGTGCAGATCCAGATCGGCTCTGGCTCCAGGCGCCATGTTCATTTGCGCGCGGAGCTGTGAGCCTCCTGCATGAGTATCTCGCGTCTTCCTGACGCTGTGCACTTCTTCATCACTAAACTCAGCGTGTTCAGTGTGAACAGAGTGACCCTCTTCCGGCGCGCGCGCCCTTTTTGTTCCTTGAATGGCTTGCTTGTCAAACGCTAGCCTTTGTGTTAAGTCGGCTAACTTTTTCTGTTTGACCATCTCATTGTACTTGTCCATTAGACGTCGTTGCTCATTTATGAGCCATTCTTTAGGGTCATTGGTTTCATCTTCTGGACCCATTGGTCCTTTTTGTTTCGCGCCGGTAAGATTTTGTAACGTGAGATCGTCTGGAGGAGTTTCAGTCTGGCCATGAGGAGTTGTGATGAAGGGACGGTTACTGGTGGTGCGCGTAGAATCACGCGGCACTCTCAGAAACTGCTGTCCCTCATTAACATCCTCACGTTCAATATCCTCCAGAACTTGATCGACATTACGAACGCCAGAAACCATGGTGAGAATTTGTTTTTTTTTTTAGAGATCTGATGAGATCTTGTTGCCGTTGTAACAGTGGATGGCGCCAATGAAGAAACGTGGATCGACTCACTGGTAGACGATCTACTTTCCTCGGGTGTGATTATGCTATTTCACCGATGGTTCTCTGGGATCTGGGTTCTTCCACCTACAAAATGAACAGCACCGTAAACTTACTCCTCAGAAAGGGACAGAGGGGTCCTCTTTGGGGTAACCCTCCGGTGTGAGAATAAGAATTTGTAGGAGAAGATAATAATATAAGAGTAAGGGAATTGGAGTGTAATGCTTAATATAGTTGAATACTGTGTAATTGAGTGTCCCTCCTTGTGGAGTTGATGTGGTATTTATAGTGCTAGGGTTTCCAATGATTGGGCTCAGACCCAATTAGGGCCTTGTTGGCCTCCTCCAATTGCTTTGCGTCACGTGTCCTTGGGGACACCTGGTGCTTTTTCATTAGTTATAATCATGTGGTAGCACATGGGTTATGCTGAGTTGTCCACCTTTCATTGGCAGCTGTCAACATCAGCATATTCTTATTCCTTAAAAAGATACCTTCTGGAAGGTTGTCTGACGTGCACAATCAAGGTTGCCCTAATCCTGATTTGGATATGGACGAGGTTGATTATGTGCATGTGTGATATGCGCCTATCCTGAGGATGCGCGAGGTCTTCTCTTTATTCTCACGCGCAGATGTTTCATGCGCAGATGTGATATGCACAAGCATGTGATATGCGTGAGCATATATGGTGCGTGAGCATATGTGATGCCTGAGCATGTGATGCCTGAGCATGTGTGATATGCGCCATGCGCATAGGTTTTGGCTTTGTGCCTTCATAATGCGTGAGCATATGTTATATGCGCCATGCGCATAGGTTTTGGCTTTGTGCCTTCATAACGTCTTAATTTCAAGCCTCTTGTCTATATCTTGTGGGTTGACCCGCCTCGCTCGGTGTTGAGGCGGGTACATACCTCTTCAACTATATTACAACACAGATTAATATGATGTTCATAATCAAATTGATACTGGTTGATGATGGTATACGATTTTTGTGGTGTGCCTTTGATTAGATATAAATGTTAATATTAATTAAATGTGAGATGCAATTTTTGTGGGTACGATTTAGATGTCTGCATTTAATAAATAAACAAGATGTCTCTTTTGCAACCATTGATAAAAAAAATGGACGCCCTGGATTTATTCTCACCATTTTTACAATAACTAGTGTTTCTACAATATCTTTACTCTTGTATTTAAACCTTTTCCATTTTATAGATACTAAAATATAATCATATAATCAATCTCTTATCAATTCAATTCAAAAGAAATTTCTCAAAGGTATGAATTGGAGTCATCTGAAAGATTCCCTTTTTAAGTTTTAACTTTTAACAACCCAACCAAATTATATCCCCACCCGACGGCATCATATTGGCTTCGACCCCCGCAGTGACGAGCACTCGAAAAGCACAGCCTATCACTGAGGCCAGAGCCGAGGAGCAGCCCATCTTGCTAAAAAGCAAAGAGAGGGCCTTCGTCCCCGCTACCTTCGAGATAACATCAAAAAAAATGAGATTCCCCCAGAACATGACAGAGAAGATAGAAAAGCATCATCAGAACGATGAATAAAAGAACCGGAAAGAATGCGCGAAAGCAAGTCATTCTCACCTTAGATGAAACCTTTTTACAGAAGTTAGACTGAAGATGAAACCTTTTTACAGAAGTTTGTCATTTTGCTTTTTTTCTTTTTCTTTTTTTTTTGTGGTGAGGTGAACCAAGCATACTACTTCTCAAGTTTTCTATAGAACGAGCACCGTGAACTATCTGCTTTTCAAAAACGTTTGCTTGCCTTGAGTGATCATTCAACACGTTTGAATGGCAAGTTGGCAAGTTAAAAATCAACTTTTAAATTAAATTGTATATCTTAAATTTCAATAATTTGGGCCCATTTATCCAATTCTAGAACAAAGATTCTCTTACTCGTTTTTGCCCCCAACAAATAGCAAAGCATACCCTTAGTGGAGTATGAGGGTTGCAAGTGTTCCAACCGGTTTCATTTGGGAAAATATTTGCATTCTTCATTTCTTCTTGCTCCATTGATTTGAGAGACTTGTGTTTTTTCAAGAATAATAGTGTACACAATCCATAATTTAATTTATATGGCTTGGTAAACGATTTCTATATTCGTGAATCGGGTTAACCGCTTACTTGATTATGGGTTTTATACACTTGCGATATTTTCTAGGTTATAAGCTTCAATTTATACACGCATGATTAAAGTTCACCCATTTAAATCTGACCTGTTTACACCTAAAAACCAATTGAACCAGACATATATGGTTTAGTATTTATATTTAGATGAGGTTCCAACACCAAAAAACGATAAACGCGTCATAAGAAACTTGAAAACCGTTTACACCACCCGAATGACACCATCGAGGATGTATTATGGATAAACATTCATAGTCAATGGTTTTAGTAGCAATTCAAAATTCTTAATTTATCTCGTGTAATATCTTCTTTCCATATGTACTTGAGATGGCTATAAAGCCAAACTGATTCATTGTAGCATACAAGATTTTAATTCTCTCATCAATATCATTATATTGGCGTGGATTGTATATTATTGTAATTTCCTTGAAAAATAAGTTATTTAACTAATAAATAAATGATGTCCTTAGTAAATATTAATCTCTTCATAATAAATTTAAAAGGTTAAAAAGGCAAAGAATTCAAAGGTTTTTTTTAATAATTATTTAAGTGTTTTTAATTAGTATTATGCTATGTTTTTAAATTATTACTCCGTATTATGTAATGTTTTTTTTATCAAGATTATATAATGTTTTGTATATCTTACTACAAAAACATAAGAGCATTAACTTTATTTTGAAAAAATGACGTGACAGTTTCCAATCGTGTGACCGTAAAATGTAGAACAACGCCTTTTATATATTGGTTGTGTGGAATAATGTGACGCATATCTAACACTTTCCATAAGGAGTAGTTTTCACACGACCACACCCCCATGGTCTTAGACAGGAAACCAGCTGATTGTTTTTTTATTTTAGAATACAAAAGTACAAATCGGTATTGTTACGTTAGTGGTTTAAGATTAACAAGACGTAAATAAATAACAAACGAAACCAGCAATTGATAATGATGCCACAAGAGATCATTTTAACTTCAAATTTAAGTTGTGACAAAGCATTAGACACACTTAGATTTAGTCTTAACAGAACTGATTATTTTGTTTTGTTGTGATGACCTCCTTAATACGTAAAGGAATGATATCAAGAGTGAAGAAAAGCATACCCACTAATATTCTTTTCCCTTTTTCTTTTCATTTATTTTATTATATTTTAATTTTATTTTTAATAGAAAAGCTAGCGTTGGCATCTCGAAACAAGAATCAGCAACACATTCAAGCAACCTACTTGCAATAAACACCCCTCAATTTACCAAAGTGCCCCCATAATATACCAACCGATCTAGCTTGATGGATTTGGTATCATCACTTCATGAACGTACTCCAATATTCATCTAGTATATATATAATTAAATGAAAAATAAATAAAAACTAGGTTTGTTTCCATCACGTTACGGACTTGCAGGGGTGTAATAATGTGCGTTCATTTGGTATGAGTTAAGTTTGTTACACTAAATTAAAAACTTAACCCGTCAACGCATATTACCATAGCGTCACTCGTATAGCTTATAATAATAAAAAAAGTAACATATTAAGAAAATGAAATACAACTTATGACCAAAACAACACAAATTTGACTGGCATTGGTGAGCTACTGTTAGTAAACACTCAAGATACTTCGAGTTTTACAAATCAAATAAACGCATATTATAGTAGCAACACCCGTAAAGTTTATAATAATAATAATAATAATAATAATAAAATAATAATAATAAAGTAACATATTAAAAAAACAAATACAGCAAGTGACAAGAATTCGATTGCTATCGATAAGCTTTAGTTAGTAAACGTCCAGGATACTCGTATAACTCATAATAAAAACATAACATAACTAAAACAATTATTCTCTATGTAAAACACGGTCGTTGCAGTAGCAAGTCGACGTGTATTTATTCGGTTTCAGTTATGTTCGCTACAATACCGGAACTCAAACAAAAAATTTTACATACAAATTCAAAGCAAAGAAGAACTGAATGACGTGGCACAAGTCGATACACATCACATGGACCAATAACAATCTTGACGGGAATTGAGTCGGTTTCAATTACGTTCGCTACAGTGTCACAGCAACAACAAAATTACAAATATAAATGGAAAAAAAAAGTGAATGACGTGGTACGAGCTGGTGCCATTATATGAACCAACGACACCCAGACACGAACCCGTTGATTTTTATCTTATAGATTTTTATCTTATATATATATATAAAAGAGGGAATATAGAAAAGCAAAAAAATATTGAAAAATATAGCAAAAGGCAAGCAAGTAAAGCATATATAGCTTCAAACCAACTCCTACTTTCAAAATCTTAATCTTTACCATTTGCCTTAGCTTTCAAGATTTGTTCTTGTTCTTGTTCTCCATCATCAACATATTCATTCAATTCAATTCATTACAATCCAATACACTAACAATCAATGGAAGAAACCACCATAAACAACCCACAACTCCCACCAAACCCAACCAAATTCTACACACAATTTTTATACAAAGCAATATTTGTATTTATATTCATTATACTCCTACCATTATTCCCATCTCAAGATTTGATCAACAAAAAAACAATCAACACCACAAGTTGGGAGTTTTTACAACTTGTTTTCGTGGGGATCGCGGTATCTTACGGGCTTTTTAGTAAACGAAACGATGAAGCCCGAAAGGAAGACGGCCCGTTTAAGCCCGAAAACACGCAGTCTTATGTGGCCAGGTTGCTTCAGGTCTCATCGGTTTTCGATGATGATCATGACAACCTGGGACCCACGTCTGGACCTGATAAGCAGCAGGTCCAGACGTGGAATTCGCAGTATTATCGAGGCGAACCCATCGTCGTCGTGGCTAAAGAGTCCGACGACGATGCCTCGACCGAAAAACCCCTCGTTTTACCGGTTCAAAGCTTGAAAACGAGTTCTGACTCGTTTTCAAACCCGAACCCTAACCCAAACCCGAGCCCGAAATATTTTAATAGGTCAAACTCGAGACGCATTTCCCGTGTGAATCAAGAAACCGAACCCGATGAGAACATCGTTTTACGCTCCCCAATCCCGTGGCGATCGAGATCGGGGAGAATGGTGACCGAACTCAAAGAGGACTTTCATCAAACACCTGGTGTGCATGAATCACCTGAACCAAATTCCATCAATTCACCTTCTTTTAAATACCAATCATCCAAATCTTCACCAAACCCATCATCAGAAACCCAAATTCATCAACCAATTCCAACATTATTATCCGAAACCCAACCAATTGATGACTTCAGACGACGAAAACTCACCAAGAAACCATCTTTCTCCAAAACCCCTGCTCCGCCGCCACCGCCGCCACCACCGCCGCCGCCGCCACGTCACCGGCGGGTAAGTGACACGTCAGCAAGACGAAGAGAAACAGAATTGGATGAGTATTTGTCGCATGATAAAGAGATTGAAAGGTTTATTGAGAGAAAAGGGAGTCAGAGGAAGATATTAATGGAAGATTCAGATGATGATAATAATAATAATAATAATAATAATAATAATGTGAAGAATGAAGAAGAAATGGCGGGAAGTAGTAGTGATAGTGGTGGGCCAGATGTGGATAAGAAAGCTGATGAGTTTATAGCAAAGTTCAGAGAGCAGATTAGGCTGCAGAGAATAGCTTCAATTAGGAAATCGGCTGCTACTGCTGCACATAGTGGTGGAGCAAGGTGAGGTTAAATTCTGGTGTTACAGATTATTATTATTATTATACGATCACTTTCTATGTATGTATAATAATATATTATTATTAAGGGGTTTTTGATTGGTGGATGATCTTATGATACTATAAATTGTTATTGTTGTTGGGTTAGTTTGCTCTGCTTGCTGGTATTTTTAGTGATTAATGTTTATACTAGAGGTGTACACTGTACCATACCAACCAGTTTCAAACTTTGGATTGAAACTGGTACGGTTTGGTACCGTCTGTGATCGGTTTTTAAACTGGTTTATGGTCGGTTTAGGGTTTAGGTTTGGGTTATAATCGGGTTTGGGTTTGGGTTCGGTTAAATGGTTTCATTTGAGAGAGTTACAAACGAGTTTCTACATAATCAGATTCAAATCGGTTCGGTTTCGATTGATTTTTGGGTTTGTTCGGTTAACCGGTTTTTTTTACATGTGGTTGGTCATCTGGTTCAATAGCATGAGAAGGTTTAGGGTCTTAGGTTCAAAACTTGACTCGGTGGAGTTTTATTTAAAAATGATGGGTTTCCTTATTGATGATGTTCCTGGTGAGTCAGGCCTAGAGCGTAAAAATTAGTATGGGTGGTTGAAATCTCGTCTTAGAAAGGCTTACTCGGGTATTGGGGTAGTTCTAAACGCTGTTAATATACTTCTTTAGGGTTCGACTAGCAGATACGTAAATAATCGGTTTATGTATGATAGTTGAAAGATAATCGTTGTTTACATGAATTTGTACATAAGATAAATATTGCCTGTCGGAGCCTCGGAATTTTGAAAGCTATTAGTTTGAGGTTTAGGTAATTCAGTTGATCTCTAAACAAAATATATATATGTGGCTTGAAGGTTGATGTTG